>NW_026729003.1:0-306000 GCF_030272615.1 Cryptomeria japonica | reverse complement strand
ACATGTCGTCACCCACCACACTCAAGAAACTAAGAAGTATGCAAGGGAGACTATAATCCATAAGATGCTTCATTGCACAATTGGAAAACAAGTGTCAACCATTTCAACATCTTTTGAAGAAAGGTGTCACGTTCAAATGGACAGAACAATACCAAAAGGCATTTCAAACACTAAAAAAATTTAAAGTCCAATTAGCCCTACTATATATTTATTGAAAGAGGATAAATAGTCAAAAGAGAATTTCAAGTTAAAGAGTTATCAAAGATACATTTTTTAGGAGATTATGAGCTATTGTGGTTGAGGTGGTTAATAAAAAGTCATATTATATTTTATTAAAGGAAAACCATTTTTTTAATTATTTTATTTTCTAAATATCAAAATGGTTAGAAAACAACACAAATCTTAGATAATGATGAACTCCAACCATGAGTGATAATAGTAAAAGAGGTTGAACCAAAGTCCATAATGATGATAACTCTAAATCATGTCTTCAACTAAAGCTCATCCAACAATGGTTTCAAACATAATATCACGAGATTAAATTTTTATTCATTCTATCATTAAGGTACACTTCTCTTGCTTTTAATAAAATCACACTTTCATCGTCAACAAATAATTAAATTCTCTCAACTTGCAATGTGTTGAAATATCAATTAAGTATTTTGAATTTTCATCTCAAATTTATAATTATGTTTGTCACTATTTTGTAATAGATTACAGGTCGTATGATTTATGCTATAAATGTAAAACACAACTTATATGACAATAGGGCCAATCATATGTTTTAAATGATCTTAGAAATATATTAAATGTTTATCATGACAATAGATACATACAAATTTTCAGATACATATGTTTTAAATATCATAGCAGAAAACTAATTGTTTGATTCAAATAAATAGATATCTGAAGTCTATTTTGAGGAAACATATGTTTGATACGATTTTAGAAATATATTAAATTTCAATGGTGGCAATAGATTGAACCATCCCTTCCAGAAAACTATTGGGTTGGTCAACAGAAATCCACCTCTCAGAGAAAGGTGCTCCAGGTTTATACATATACAGTTTACAAATATAGATATCAGGATTACGAAAAATTCCACAAAATAATATTCGATCACACGACACTGTGGCACAAACATTTAAAACAGGGTGGTGTTGAGGGAGAGTTTCCAATTGCCTCCATAAATTTCCTTCCCAATCATATTGCTCTATTCCTTTACTTGTAAATGCAATTAGTCGTTGAAAGGCATACATAACATCGAGGCAAGAATTAGGAATAGACATATTTATTGTTGTCCATGCTCTTGTGGTGGGATCAAATCTTTGACATCTATTAATATCAATGACATAAAACATTCCTTCAATAAAAACACCCCTACAGCTGTACATTCCCTGGTGCATCTTAGGAAGAAGCTCCCACTTGTCTTCATCTACTTTATAAACTGCTGCGTCACGAAGTTCATTGAGACCATTATCATTTCCTCCTGCAATGTAAATCGATCCATCAGGTGAGGCACAACATGCAAACTCTAGGTTTGCAGGTCTGGGGGTGGGAAATTCAGCACCATGCTTCCATATACTAGGTAAAAAATCATATATCAAAAACAATGGAGTTAAATGGCGTGACTGGCCCAGCACAACAATCTTATGATTCACATTTATAATCTTATGAACGATTGCGTTTGTGGGAGGGAGCAGTTTACGTGATCGATCAGTAGGATCGTATATAGATATGCTAATATGATCCTCGAGAAAACATATATATTTCTTAGTCAGCCCAAACTTAATTCTATCCTGATAAAACTGAAAACTTTCCAACATTTCTTTGGCAGGTTCCAACAGCTGCTTAATTTTTGAGTGACATATGTATGGCACTCTTAATAAGATGTCTCGAAATATTTGCTCAGGGAGTTCCCGCAAAAAATCCATTATCAACTTTTTCTTCTTAAGGATATGAAGCTTTAGAGTGTGTACAAATTCGACGAATTATACCGTGTTGTTGGATCTGTAGACGTTGCTTTATACCTGCAAACGCTTCTCCAGATTTAAAGGTCACCACGTTTGGGGATTCCTTATAATAGAGACTAAATTAACCGTAAAATATTTATGTAATTTATATATATATTTCACATATAAACGAAATATTTCTATTGTTTACGAACTACTTAGAATAAAACCGAGGTGGTTAATCTATGCTACCATTTTAGACCTCCATTGAGACAATTACTGCATATTTTAATTACAATATTAGTCTTCATGATGGGCAATATACATATATATTAGACCCTTGGAAAACTTCCCCAGAAAATCTCTCCAGAATAATTATTCTATTGGCAGGTTGGTAATCTTTTAACTTTCTTCTCAGTTTGGGTTTCTTTTGGTTTGTGCGTCCAGTCACTTTATTTTACATTAATTAATTGTGCATTGTAATTATATATATAGTGATTTTGAAATCATTTTCACCAATAGCTTTTTCCTGACTGATGTTACAGCTGCAATTTAAATGAGATCCCTGTACCTTATAACTTCCATTATATGTTCAGGAATTACAAAGCTCCCTACATAGATACAGATATTTGTGAAATAACAGTAAACAGACGTAAGAGGGGAACACGAAATATTTAGTATTTCATGTTAAGTTGATCGAGTCATGGTAGTATCAGCATGAGTGATTTCAGAGAAATTTTTAGTATTTCATGAAATATGAAATTATGAACATTTGTTATATGAAATTAGTGTTAAATGAATTATTCATGCTATGAAAGAATGGTCCATCTGAACCAATACTCAAGAAGGAAATAGTCTATTGTTCAACAGTTTACTGAGTTTGGAATAAAGTTGAACTTTGAGTTTTTGAATTTATATTTGAGAGTGAAGTTCTTAGAACACCAATTCAACATAAATTTAATTTTCTACTACATTCTGTGCAAAATATTAAAGTTTCTTATGCCCTAGATAGGGCATAGGTAGATAAGATAGCAAAACTTTTACTTAATAACTAAAGTATCAAATAATTAAAGTTCTTTCTTCTTGGCACAAATATTTTCTAAGCATAAAAAAACTTCATAACATTAGAAGACAAGGGCTGCAAGCAGCGAAGTTCCTGCCACTCTTTGCATTTGTTTCTGCTGCACAAACTTTTTATGCACCAATAAAATCTCTGGGAGGCAATGCATGTGATAAAGCTTTTTCACACTTTCCAAATGCATGTTTCTTTCATCTGTTTCATTCAAAAAAAATTGTGTAAAGATTTAGTAGTTTGAATAATAAAAATCATCAGACACAACAGAAGACCAATAGTTAATAACCTAATACACAGAAGTAAGCTAGAGAGCATCCCAACGATTGGCTTCCACATCAAACAATGCCCTAAGTATAGGCCAAAGTTAGGCCAGACATTCCTTTCATGAAGTTGCAGAGACTCAAACTTTCATATCAGCATTTGGTAATAGACCCATGAGCTATGCTCAAACTCCAGAAAACCTTGAATTAAGGGATGGGATTTGGCATACAAAATTAAAGCCATGGATTATGCCCAAGAACAAATACTAGTATTTTAGAACTCCAGCAATAAAATACCCATTCACTATATCTTTATAAAGCATCATTTACCACTGACTGTTTCCCCTCACTATGGAGGTTCTATAGTTGAGTTGAGCCACTCAATCCTCAACCACCACTCATCATTTACTCATGTAGGGACGCAGTTGAAGCCCCTAACTGCTCCATTCTCACACAGATATTATTACAGATATTATTGGAGTGATTTGTGTGGAATAGCACAACAAATGGGGAAAAAGAGAGTTGCAGATGAGGGAAGATAAAAGCCTTCCCTCAGTCACCTCATTTCTTCCTTCCATTTACTTGTACAGGTTTTATTGTGGATATCCAAAGGCTTGACATACCTTGTCAAGTTTTTTATTTGACAGTGCTATTAAATAATTACCTAGAGTTTGAGTCAATATTTTTAATGGACTTTAGAAAGATAAGTAGAAAGATAAGTAGAGAGCATTTGACAGTCGATGGGAAGGGAAATGTAACATTCTCTTTTTGAACCACAAACACTGAACTGTTAGTCGTTGACATGGATTAGGGTTGACTGGATTCTGTCAACTCTTAGATTTTGTTATTCTTTTAGTTTGTCAGCTAGTTTTAGTTGTGTCAATTGAATAAGGAATGGTGCAGTTATTCCATTAGCTATCTTCCCTTAAATTAGGGAATCAACTTCAATTAAATTTTGGGTAAGTGTTTGTCAATAGCTAGCATTGAACGTGGTATATGTGGAACGCTTGAGTTGAAGATTACCTAGGTTGTGCTGGGAAGAGGAAAGGCATAATTGATTATCACAAACACAAAAACTTCATTCTGTTCACAGAAATTGGATGCTGCTACAACAGCTTTTTGCTTGAGACAACCTTTTTTCCTTGCAAAAAAATTGAAGATGATTTATGTCGTATTCTTTTGTTGCGTTGCAAATCCTCTAGGTGATTTTTGCCATCTTGTACCTTTGCACATATATTTGCTTCCGAGGCAGTTAGGGTTAAAATTTGCAAACGTAGATGTCTGGTGGGCAACCCAATATCTGCCACCTGCTTGACCGTCGAGGGAGGATGGGGGGCCTTGTATGCAAGATGTCAAAATCCTGTCCTGTCAAGCAAGTATGCAAGATGTCAAAGTACTGTCGAAGCATGTGGATTATTAACGGATTTCGTCTGATCCTTGAAAACCCCATATCCCTGCAACGCACCGACAGAGCTATCCCTTTTTGTTGGCCATGTGTTTCTAGCGACTGCCAAAGTTCTATTTTGGCAGCCCCTGCACCTCCCTCTGGAGTCGTGCGTTCTCTCCCGTTGAGAACTGCGCGAACCCCTGCAAACCCTCGACAACACCAGTAGTTAAACGCCACAAAATTTGTCAAGAATATTTTGCTTAACTAATACGCAAGTTTAACGGTTTGAACATTAGCAAATGCAAAAATATTTTAGAATAATTATTTTTGATTGGTGCATTGGCATTGCATAAATCACTAGTTAATAAAGAGGCCTCCGCTATAGTCCCTGCAGGCAGGAACTAATAATCCAGTAAATCAGCAAGGTAATCTCGTCAAAATTCACAGTGAGATCACATTAAGTCTTTCAGAAATACTATATATTTTTACAACTTATAAACAGATTACAAATATACAGAACACATTACAAATATATTAATATAAGGAACTTGTGTGAACAAAAATTACTTCTACCATTTTACAATTCTTATAAAATCGTGTATATATAAAGTCATTCATTACTACGGTCAAACTATAATATTTGGAATTGAGTTTATTAGACTATTTATGGGACAAATAAGTTTATAAGTCTATTTAGGGGACAAGTAAGTAGTGGAAATAAGGCTTCATGTGGATTACCATGTGGGTTTAGATCGACATCCACAAGCACTGCCATGTAAGAAAACTAGTTCTTTAAAAAAATTGATTCTTTCTATCCTCAATGAAGACGATCCATTATGTGTCAATGATGATTCATCCAAGGTATCTGAAACTTGGTTGTTTGGATGGATGACTTTTTATGGGGCGGATCAACCACGAAAAGTGGCATGACACATTGGTGGTAGTGGTTGGTTTTGTTGTATGGCACCTCAATAGATTGGTACATACACCTATGTGAATATATATAGTAAGTCATTTATTATTTGAAAATAAGCTTATTAGTCTATTTAGAAGAGAGGGGTTGGTAGTGGTGGATCCTATGTTCGAGGATCCACATGGAGCACCACATAGGTCTAGATCAATATCCACGAGCATTGCCAAGTAGGAAAACTAGTTCTCTAAATAAAAATAAAAACTTTATCCTTCATGGAGGAGACCTACCATGTGTGAAATGGCAATTCATACAAGGTGTCCAAACCTTTGCCATTTGGATGTATGAACATTCATGGGGCAGCTCAACCATGACAAGTGGCATAGAACTTCGGTGGTACTGGCTAATTTTTCCACATGTCGGTCGAACAATCTACCACCCTCTGTGCTCGACAATGCAAATTAAACATGTTTTGCCTCCTCACTCCATTCCAACTAGCCACATTAACTATGTGTCCCTTTGCATTTACTCGATCTATTTAGTGTGCAATATCCAACAAAGGGTCCAATAAATGTTTCATTTTATTGCACATCATTCCCACTTTCCCTCCCTTCTTTCACACATATTATGGAGTGTTTGTGACCTTTCCCTCTGGAACATGTTCAACTTAGGTCATTGAAAATCCTATTCTCACACCAGAAGATGTTTAGCTCTATGAATTCTTTGGCATTTTTCCAGAGGTTGGTTTGATGTTATCCTTTCCTCATCTTGCAAGTGTTCTCTCTATCACTGAAGGTATGTGTTCATCTTTTTTTTTCCACACTTTATTCTCCTTGTAGGTACAGGGTATCAAATTCACTTCGCTACACAAATCTTAGCATATCTAGAGAGTGGTTAACGGGAGATATCACACCTTGACAGTAGTTAACATAAGATATCACTCTAGCCAAATTTTCTTTATACCTTGTATGTCATACTTAATTGTGTATGATGTCCCATTAACATATAACCAATTTATAACTATTTACCATGACTGATAATGTCCTAAATGCCCTAAATTCCTCTTGTGATCAATCATTAAAGAGTGCTTGTGTATTTGTGTTTAAATGTAATTTTTATAAATTTTAATGTGGAAATATATTTTAATGATTTTATTTGGCAATTCAATAACTGTAAAGATAAATGGGTCTTATATGTTTTCATTTTAATATGCTTTTCATAATTAGGGCATATAGGTGAAATTAGGGAATTAAAAATATAATATATTCTATTAGTTTAAAAAATTGAAATGTTCATCAGGTTTTATAAGGGCGAATTAGTTCATTTTTATTATTAAGCTTATTTTGGAGTTTTGATTTCTCAAAACCCTCATTATAATGTCATTGGGCCCTTGGTCTGCTGGTGAATTTGAAAGGTTCTTAATGAGCCAACCAAGGATCAAGTCTTGTTGAGTGCAAGGATCTAACATCTAAAGGGGACAAGGTTGGGATCATGTCCTAGTAAAATTTGGTCCAATGGATAGCTCACAATCCTTGGCTCTTGGCCAAAGAGGTTCTTGTGCTCAGACTTAGGTGACCAAAATGGATTTAAGGACAAACATCCATAAAATTAACCCTCCTTATGTGGAGATTTTTAAATGGTGATTGTGGGAGAAATTTTGTGGTGATTTTTGCTTTGTGTTAGGATTGGGGAAGTGTGTATTCTCCTCCATGGATAACTCTACTTGAAAATTATGGTGATTTAATAAGATTAGATGTTGCATGGATTATGGTGATTTATATGTGAAATTTTTAATTGCAATTCATATAGAAATGACATTTATCTTCATTTTCATATTCATTAGCAATAGACATTTGACAATGTTGTTGCCATGAAGGTTATGAGCACACTTTATATAACAATATTTGATTTGGTTTTGTTGAACAAACAATTTTTACATTTTACTTGCAAGAATGCTTTTAGTCAACTTCTTCTTTTGGGTTACATACTTCCTCTTCTTGATGTTGGATTATTGAGTGTAATCTAAAATATCGATAAAAAAACACAATTAATTTTATAAATATTCATGCAAATAATTTCGATGTCAAATTAAGTAAAAAATTATATTTGTTATATTTCAACTGAGAATTCACTGAAGGAGCTCAAATGATTGAATGTATAGGAGTAGATTCATTCTTGAATGCTTGGAGTATTCATAAATGTAACATATAAGAGTCACTCCACTCGGGCGATTCTTTTTAACTCATGGAGGAACCTATAGATACTTAAAAATGTCTCACTAATCATGTACTAATTATTGGTCTAATTAATTGACTAATTCTTTAATTATTTAATTAAGCTAATTATTTTTCCTCAATTGACTAAATCATTATCATTCAACATTTCTAATTATCAAATTTCCATTCTTTAATTAATTTAATCATTTAACCCCTTTCTCAAATATTAATTAAAATTAATTATCTAATTAATTACAATTAATTTCCTTAATTAAATAACATTTCACCAAATCTGTAGTTGGATGAATTTCAATAAATTTTAGGTGCATTTAGAATTTGAAAATCCAAATTGAAAATGAAAATCAAATTCAATTTTAAAGTCCTACAACACATGTTGAAAGCTTAACTAATTGATCAAATCAGTTAACTCAGTTATGTCTTCAATCTCCCGTTTTCACTCCAAATAATCTTTTCAAACTAATCAATGTAATCAATCATCTCTTCAATCAATCCAATTAACTGGCTAATCTAGTCAAACCACTATCCAATCTATTTAGTTGACTACTCAATCAATTTGGTTAACAAATCAATCAATTTGGTTAACAAATAAATCAACTCTGTTAACTGATCAATCTAAATCAGTTCACTCCCAATCTGAGCTTGAGTTCAAAATCCCATCTCATCTCTCATGTAAATTTATATAAACAAAATCATTTTCTCAATTCAAGCTAGATCACAACTCGTTAAAATAATTGTCATCTTTATGCGAGAAATCTCAGTGCAATATTTGAGAGCCACCTACACCAGGAATTTGGAGAAGAGAAATGGAAGCAAAAATGTGGAATAGGGAGTTTAAATTAGTTTAATTCTTCCATTTATTTCATTTATTATATTTCATTATGTTTGATTTTAGATAGATTAGTTAAGGATCTGTGATCATCCTTTTTTCCTAATTAGCTTAATTTACATGATTTCAAGCATGAAAACAATGGTAAACCCGATGTAAATTTATAGTGACTAAATTATCTTTTTTTATTTTTGTCATTTGTAGATCTGTACAGAACAGAAAAATGGAATCATACTTGCATACACAAAATTCGCAATTGCGCATATTAATGCGCAATTGATGTTGTTTTGTTTCACATTTGCTATTAGATTGATTCTCAATAGATTCTGTCCATGTCAGAATCAACGAACTTCTTTCTTCTGTCTTTTTCCTTTGTTTAAAATAATTTCCAAAATTGTCACATTTAAGTAATGTGCAATTGCTTAGTCATAAATTCGCATTTGACTAGACATTAATTCGCATTTGCTAGTACATTTGTTCGTAATTTCTTAGTAGTTAATTCACATTTTCTAGGAAAGGTCAAAATGTTTTTGTCCTATTTTCTCTGTCTTTCTATCAATAATTAGCTCTGTTTCTACAAACAGAGAGGTCAAAGTTGTAACGAAGAGGAAAAATTAGGCTAGAAAGCCCACCATGTTCTAACAACCTTTTGGTTTTCCTATAGGGAAAGATTAGACAATATTTCTTTTGGTGCTCTTAAAAAGACCAAACAAACATTCTTCTTTTCAATACCTCACCATTGCTATGATAGATAAAATGAACACCATGTCTTTTGGAGCAACATCTCCAATAGTTTAGACAATATTGCAATGAAAGTTTAAAAATAACTTTTAGAGAGTATAGCCCAAACCAAAATTAGGAATAAAAAATACTACACTAGTAAACAGATTCAAAGTTGTGTCTGAATTTAGAATGGACTTCATTTAATTGTACTATATTTTGTGCATATGGAGAAATTTAATATTGTCATATTATTGTGTTGTAGGTGAGAACCCCTTTAGAGAACACGATCCTTGTAATGAAGGATGCACATAAAATTAGGTTAATTTGTGCTCCCTCGTGTTTTGTTAGAATGCATATTGGAACCATAATTTTTGTTTCGTATTACGGAAGTGAAATTTAGCCTTGCAGTTGTGAATAGATTTTCCCAAATTGTGGCAAAGTATTTAAAACAAGAGAAACTATTAGAATAAATAAAAGCAATTGTTGGGATCTAAGACAAAATTCTAGTATAATTTGTCCTCCTCACTTTGTTATTTCTATTATTGACTTTTCAACTTTCTATTTCTTATCAATTGTAAAGTTTTCTATAGGTTTTTTTTTTAAGTTATTGTGTTCTAGTTTATTACATATACATTTGTAATCACTTATAAAATTAAAAGATCAGTTTTTTAATAATTTTAATGATTTTTTTTTTATCTAATTTCAATTTTAAAATGGAAAAAAATATTATAAGAAATATTAATGTTTAATAAACAATCATTAAATTTCAATATAAAGGTTTACATAACAATAATTGGATGAGCGTGTAATATAAGGATTCATGATATAAGAAACATGTTTATTTATATGAGTAAATGAAAGAGGAGTGCATAGTTTTCATAATTTTTATATTAATCAAATAATATTACACAATTATATATATATATATATGAGCAATGTTAAAAATATGGAAAATCCAAAATTAGAAAAGATGTTTGAATTGTAAGATTGTAAATTTTAAGTCACTATTAATCATATGATAATGCACATTTACAAATTCACCAAGTACTACAACAATGTCACAAACATGAAAATACCAAAACAAGAAAAAGGTGAGAAAATAATAAGTCTATAGTGCTTACCTGCATAAGCTTACACAAACTGTAATTGTGTACCTAGCTCTTGTTTACACAAAAAAAAGAAACATTTATTTTATGAGAGTGAAAAGAGAAGGTAATTTTACATGAACAAACTCCTCTACTTAGCCTTTGAATATTCATTGTTATTGATTTGAGTGACTTAGCACGTGCGATCAATATAAATTAAATGCTAGGGCACAATTTTGGGGAGTTGTGACGTAAAAAATAGCATAGCCTTGTAATTTTACACTACATTTTTTGTGTTCATTTTGGGATTCATTCCCTAATGTGCTGCTAGGCTCATTTTAGCTTTTGAATTAGCCTTTCGCTTTTTCATGGTTCTTAAGTTTTGTTTTCTTGAGTTATTTTTTTTCAAGTTTCGTTGTTACCTTCCATCTTGCTACTTGTATTACCATTTTGAGTCAAAATTATTTGGATACTAGTGTGATGCATCGATATAATTATGAACGTGCCAATATCCCACAATTGTTTTCTGTTTGATGGTCATTTCTAAATATTTTTCTGATGGTCACCTACCTAAGTCATTAAAATTAATTCAAGATGAATCCAACAACTTGTTGGCCTCTTCTAATGCTCTCATCTTATTTTTTAATAAGTTGTTTCATTATGAATAATCTCTCTGCTCTCACTTGGCACTCACATAGCTCTTTTAAGTTGTACAACTCTCTATAATACTCATGCCACACTCTTTGTTAAGACTTAGTGTCGACTTATCTTTCTCAAGCTTCTTAGGTGATATTTTTATTGTTGTATTGTGATATTTCAGAATTAGAAATAAATTTAATTTTAGTTTCTATGTCGAATGCTAGTGGATTGCATGTAACATTATACAAACATGGTTGCAAATTGCTAAGAGGAAACTTGGTGGTAGCAAGGGGGACAAGGAAGTGGGCTCTATTTAAGCTTGAAGCCATTACTATTGTAAAATCCACCAATGTAAGTAAATACAAAAAAATATTAACATATTGCGGTACAATAGATTGGGTCACATTAGTGAGAATAGGTTAAAAAACTTTTTGAATAAAAATTTGGTAGATCATTTTTTCCATTTTGATGCAAGAGATTTGAACTTTTTGAACATTATGTGGTTGGTAGAAAAAATAAAAATCATTTCCTTCAATTAGTTATAAATCTAGGAGTAAATTGGAAATTATTCATTCGTGTTTTTGGACCAATGGATATTGAATGAATTAGAAGATATAGATATTCTGTTTCCTTAATTGATAAAGTTTCTAGACACATGTGGTTACTTTTTTTATTGAATGAATTTGAAGTTTTCACTAAATTAAAAGATTTTAAGGCCTTAGTTGAAAACAAAATAAATTGAAAAATTAAGGTTTTAAGAATTGATAATGGAAGAGAATATTGTTCTAAGAAATTTGTTGAAATTTGTAAGAATGCATGAATTGTTGAAAAAAATAATATTTTGTATACTTAATAAATAGAAATAGTACAATGGATGAATTAGACAATAATGGAAAGATCTAAAAGTATGTTAAGTGGTTCAAAAATTTATAAATGCTTTTGGGAAAAAGCTACAACAACTACTTGTTACTTATTAAATAGATCTCCCTGTAAGGCTCTTGAAACAACATGTTATGAAAGATGTGTACATATTTAAGAAACCTTTTGTTTCACATTCAAGGGTATTTGGCAATAAGTTTTATGTTCATCTGCCCAAAGAAAAATGATCTAAGTTGGATCCAAAAGATAAAAAAGTGCTTTTTCATTGCATATGGTGATAATGTAAAAGTATATAACTTATGGAATCCTACAACCACTAAAATTATCTTTTCTAGAGATAAGTTATTCAAGAAAATTAGTTATTATTTATCTTCAACAACCAAAAGAAAAAGAAAAGAATTGTTTTTTTACAAAGAGTGTATTTTTAAATTAAGGAGAGAAGTGAACCTTGGAAAGATTAAAGAGATGGACATGAGGAAAAGGAAGAAAAATATGGGCTTCTAGAATTAGTTACTAATAAAACTAACAAACAGGAAGAGGTTGAATAAGATCATTATTATCAAGATCCCCATACTTATATTCTCATATGATCGACTATTGCCACACCTAACAACCTATGTTGTAATTACATGGTTAGTCAACATTTCAATAATCTCCAAGGTACTCAAACACTATTCCTTTTGTAGAAAATGCTTATAGGGAGCACACCCTTGACCCAAACAGAGATATTGGCTCAACAAGTAGAAGATCTCAAAAAGAAAATGACTAGCATGCAAACATTTAATGACAAAAAGAGACATACTAGGGAGGATATCTATCCTTTTCTTTTTGAAAGGACTTTATAACATAGTGACAACAATTACAGTGAATCCAAGGAGTAGAGATTGTGTTGTGATCACCCAGAGATCCAAGGTTACATTACAAGCGGTACCATCAAACCCCCCTCCACGGACAAGAAATTACAACATGGTCGACCAACTAAAAAAAACTCTAGCCTAAATTTCATTATTTGAGTTGCTTCGCATCTCACCGGCTCATAGGGTGGTCCTAGACAAAGCATTAAAAGTATATACTGTTGCTAGAGATATAGATGAGAATGCACTTCAATCCATGGTTGGAAACTTAGCAGCTTCCAAAGTAGCATTCACTAAATGGGATGTACCTACAGACAGGCCTACGCAAAATGACACTCTACACTTAGAAGCTCTTATTCACAGAAAGAGGGTTCGAAGAGTGCTCATAGATGGTGGATTCTGGATCAACGTATGCATCAACAAGAGGTGGTAATTCAATATTACCCCTATCTCTTATTCGAGTACTCAATGAAGCTTCTATCATAGAAGAAGAGCCAACGATTCGGGATAATCTCCCATTCATCATTAATACAATTGACTATCCTCTGTCTTCAATTGAAGAAATTCATGAATATGAATCAAATAGAGAAACATATATACAGAGTATAATTGATTCACATGACTATGAGTTTCTATCTACACACGCTTCAAGTACATTTTCATCTCTTAGTTCTTATGACAGCCAACCAATTGAACATGATGACATCCAATATAAAGAAATACCAATCTTCCCACCATCAGTCAAGTATGTTTGCGATAATAGAATCCATATGATCTCGGAATCAACTTCTCCTATTGAAGGACAAGATCTTTGTCTCATGTATCCTCACTTAATAGACTAGGGGCGAGAAGGATAGCCACAATTAGATTTATTTCAAAGTGATGAAGCTATAGCTAAATTCTTGGGTGCAAGGGATGGACTTCCTTATGATGATCATAAAGTTGGCTTTACCATTTATCTTGATAGAGCTACATACTTTGGAGAAGCAAGCTCCTCTTCCAATTCAAATAATGAAAATTAAGCAGAACATATGGTTCACAATAGATTGCACAACCTTCCCATAAACAAAGATTCCTATGTGGAATTTAATATTTCATTGAATCAGTTTCAGGGCTGATACATGCGACATGTTCTCCATCTAGCCTTACGACTTCCAGGAGTAAGTCGGAACCTAGGGGGGGAGGATGCATTACCCCCACCCTAATCAATTTCTAATCCCAGTTTAATCTTGGTTAGTTTATCATAATATAATGTTATAGTTAGATGTTTGATTTAATGGATAGCTGTCGATGTGGTTTTCGCACCAGTTTGTATGCAAGTTATTAATTCTCCTATTTCGTGTTAGGATCTCGAGCTAACGCTTTCATTAAGTTTATATATGTATGCATGTATGACTCTTGGTTGCAGGAGATTTCCGGTACAGTGCTACATGGGTGCGAGATTCGTCTCCGCCTGGATTTGCAGGCTTGAGTGTACCTCTTTAATCCTTAGAGTTGGATTAGGTGGTCCTGAGTTTCTCGTTTGACCATAGTCATGCTCAAGTGAGCGTCATTAGTCATCGCCAGTATTCCCTTTTGGTTGGGTTTGCAGATCATCTTTCCGATTGACTTTCTTGGTTTGTGTGCTTGCGTGTGTGGTTAAATCGAGTGATTGATCATTAATCTTTAATTGATTTAATGTGTGTTTACGCATTAGTTTATTTGGGGACTCAATCAAATAGGCTCTTTTTTTTATGTGATTAATCATTATTTGAATTGCTTGATTCAATTTAGGAGCAAGTTCAATTGAATGGTTAATTTTAATGTTAAATTTATTATGTTTATGCTTATGAAAAGAAAGATTTAAATTTAATTGAAATACAAATTAATTTAATCTTGTTAGCTTTTTGAAATAGAAACGTTAAATTTCAGTTGAGTGAGAAAATCAATTGTAAATGGGAAAAGCAAGTTAAATTATTGATATAGTTTGAAAGAATTATTTTTAAATAAAATATTTTAATCCCAAAAATAAAAATTTTGGTCAAACTTCTCCATATAACCTAGACTTTTGTAAAATATTGGGGATTGAAATTTTTTGGGGAAAAATATTTTTGGAAAATATTTTGGAGGAAAATTTGGGGGTTTTGGAAGGAGGAGAAATTTCTTGAGCCTGCAGGTTGGGCTCCTCTCTAAATCTTTTCCAGGATTGCTATACGAGGTAAGATTCTAGTTTATATTTTTTGTCCCTTTGCTTATCAGAAATTGTTTTGGATTTTGAAGAAAACTGTTTGGGAAAAATTGGAATAATCTCAACTATCTGGGGAAAATGGAACAGCTGTAAATTTTATTTCCAATTCAAACCTTTCTTGTTTGTTTCCATCTCAAGTTTAGTTTTGGTTGCTCTTGTTTCAAAATCAAAAATAAAATAAAAATGAGATTGGCCGTTTGCAATGGAAATTGGTTTAAATTCCAAATTTATGCTTTCAAATTCAAACTTTAAATCAGATAATCTGCCTGGGATTTGATCAACGATGTTAATCCTTATTGTTTTGCTAATTTGGTGTTGTTTTGGAGAGTTTTTTCCTTCCTAAATCTAGGTATTTGTAAATATTAGAAACGCATGCTTTTTGGAAATAAAATTCAAAAAAAAAAATTATATTTAAAGTATCTGTGAGACTGTGGGATTATTTTGCTGTGTGTTAAGTTTTTTTTTTTTTTTATTAACAGCAAAATTTAAAAAATATATATATAAAAAGAACTGTTTTAACCCCATCCATGTGGGAGTTTTCCCCACCACGTGGAGGGGTGCTGTGTCCCTTTGGGTAGCAACGCTTCCCATGGGGGCTGCGTGCTCCCTTTGGGAACAGCAGCGCTCCCATGGGGGCTGCGTGCTCCCATTGGGAAGCAGCGCTTCCCCAAATGGAAGCGTGAGCTCACAAGCGGGGGGCCACGTGGGTACCCTCCCCCATATAAATGTTTTTTTTTAGTTTTTATAAAATTCATTCTTTTTAATGTATTTTTTTAATCAAAAAAAAAAATATAATATTTTAATATTATTTAATGTTAATTTTTAATTAAGTTTTTAATTATGATTAATGTGGCATAAATTATAATTCATGATTAATTTGATATTAATTAATTGTATAATGAAATATATACGTTAATTAATATTCAAATTTCATTTTATGATTAACGCACTTTTTCTAATTAAATTCTAGAATTGCTAATTTGTCAATTAAATATTAATTGGTTATATTTTATTAATCTTGGATTAATAAATATATTTATTAATTAAGAGTTAATCGGGGTATTTGTCTAATTGAGGAAGTATTGATTTAAAAATTAAAATATAGAATATTATTTTATTGGGAAATTGTTGAAATCAACTATATTTATTAATTGATTATTTTTAAATAATATTTTATTCAAGAACATATCATTTGAGTAATTGAGAAGTAAATGAAATATTTTATCAATGGATATTTAGATCATTTAAACGATATACTATTGGAAATTAATAATGTATTGTTTGGAATGTTGGCGAGTTAATGGTATTTTCAATTTGTAAAATAAATGGTATAGTTATAATCCTCCTCTGTTTTGAGACATAGGCGAATGGACCATTGGAATTGTGGTATTGTACTTACCTGGTAATGGTGATTTTTCTGTCAATGCAATTTGAAAACTTAGATCATTAGAATACTTGATTGACTATTAATGTTCAAATCAATATGGGAAAATATTGTCTTGTCTAGTTATTGCCTTTGCGAGTTGAATTTCTGTATTCGCTTTTGCTTAAGTAATGGCAAGTCATTCTTTGTTTGATTGGACCCGGTCATATGGTTGATTTGGGTACCTATTTCAGACCTCTGTCTCGAGTTGACTGTTGTATTGTGGTGGTGTTGTAGTTGGTCATATCCTTTATGTGGGTGTCGAATGTTGATTCGTGGTTGACCATAGTTTGTCAGGTCTTTGGTTAGAGTATCGTTAGTAAGTGTATCTCTTGGAGTCATGTTTGACCAAATGGTGGATTTCTCCATTTTGAACTCTGTTCGGCTGACCATGTGTATGTCTTGGTTTGAGTTCATTTGAGTATAGTGTAGTGTTGTATGGGAAAGTGGCTTTCGATTGGGGGTGACACCCAAAGTGCGTGCTAGGTAACCCATCAAAAGTGAGTCTAATAAGTGATAATGTAATAGTAGATTAGAACGTGAATCTCTAAGTAAGATAATTGTGCCTCGCACATGGGACAAGTGCTAACATAAACTCGACATGCTGTGAGAAGGCCTAAAATGGCAAACCATCATCCCCTCGTCCTCATGAGAGGATGTGTGGCTCCACATAAGGCTTGGATGGGCCGGAGGTTTGGATTAGGTTGCCAGGGTAACCCAATGTATGGGGTCGAGACCTATGAAGACCTGCCATGGTAACCATACTAGGTTGTGTGATGACACTTGTCCCTATGTTCGCTAGTGTGTTGTCGTATTGTCCTATTAGGAGCATGTTTGTGGGTCATCCTATTGTCTGTGCCCTTGTGAGTATCTGGTTTCATGTTAGACCTTGGGTGGTGATGACTCAGTTTTGTGGATGTCCAAATGAACCTTGGTATTAGCTTCAATTGTTATTCAGCTGGATCGTTTCCTTTTCAAGGATCGTTTATGTATTTATTGACCGATGCGACCGCTTGTATATTGTTTATGTTTCGCCTTGATGGTAGGATTGTAAATTATGAGAGCCTCATGTATTCTTAACTTTATTAATTATCAGAGGGGTCTTGCAGTTGAGCAGACCCAGAGATGTAGCCATTTAGGGGTGAACTCCGAGATCATCTTGCTGTTATGTGATTCTTATTCTCTTATGTTTCATGTTTAGTGTTAGCATGCATGAATGGCATTTTGATAGAATGTATAAGTGGTTTAGATGATGATTAATTTTAAATACATGTTCGTAGTTCTCTCTTGAATGCAGTAAATTGGAATAAGTAATAATGTAGCTTATGATAATGGAATATATTCAATTGTTGCTAAGGAAATTAAGTATGCATGAAAAGATCTCATATGTTTATGATGAAATTCTAGTGTGTTAGAATATTATATGCATGGCTTATATTTTAATGAAAAGCTTGAATGTAGATTATGAATAGATCTTAATGGATGAAACTTGGCTTGTGATTTATATTTCCATCTTTTGAAAGAAATTATCCTTGTGTAAGAATTATCTCGTTATTAAGATAATTAGCTTATTGGATTAATTGTGTGAGTTAAGTGAATTGTTAAATTTAAGTAATCTCGTTGGGAAAATATTAAGGTGTTAGTTGTTGTCGTCCACTGTATAATTTCAAATTTGATATTTCATTGTATCATTGTGTCGTGTTTAACTTTTAAAAGAAAATTTATTGAACTCTATTCTTGTGTTATGGTTTAATCCCTTCGAGGTTTCCTGACGAGGCATTACAGTGATAATGTAAAAGGATATAACCTATGGAATCCTACAACCACTAAAATTATCTTTTCTAGAGATAAGTTATTCAAGAAAATTAGTTATTATTTATCTTCAACAACCAAACGAAAAAGAAAAGAATTGTTTTCTTACAAAGAGTGCATTTTTAAATTAAGGAGAGAAGTGCACCTTGGAAAGATTAAAGACATGGACATGAGGAAAAGGAAGAAAAATATGGGCTTCTAGAATTAGTTACTAATAAAACTGACAAACAGGAAGAGGTTGAATACGATCATTATTATCAAGATCCCCATACTCATATTCTCATATGATCGACTATTGCCACACCTAACAACCTATGTTGTAATTACATGGTCAGACAACATTTCAACAATCTCCAAGGTACTCAAACACTATTCCTTTTGTAGAAAATGCTTATAGGGAGCACACCCTTGACCCAAACAGAGATATTGGATCAACAAGTAGAAGATCTCCAAAAGAAAATGACTAGCATGCAAACATTTAATGACAAAAAGAGCTATACTAGGGAGGATATTTGTCCTTTTCCTTTTGAAAGGACTTTATAACATAGTGACCACAATTACAGTGAATCCAAGAAGTAGAGATTGTGTTGTGATCACCTGAAGATCCAAGGTTACATTACAAGGGGTACCATCAAAACCCCCTCCACGGACAAGAAATTACAATATGGTCGACCAACTAAAAAAAAATCCAGCCTAAATTTCATTATTTGAGTTGCTTCGCATCTCACTGGCTCATATGGTGGTCCTCGACAAAGCATTAAAAGTATATATTGTTGCTAGAGATATAGATGAGAATGCACTTCAATACATTGTTGGAAACTTGGCAACTTCCAAAGTAGCATTCACTAAATAGGATGTACCTATAAAAAGGCATATGCAAAATGATAATTCAATATATGCATCAACAAGAGGTGGTAATTCAATATTACCCCTATCTCTTATTCAAGTACTCAATGAAGCTTCTATCATAGACGAAGAGCCAACCATTAGGGATAATCTCCCATTCATCATTAATACAATTGACTATCCTCTGTCTTCAATTGAAGAAATTCATGAATATGAATCAAATAGAGAAACATATATAGAGAATATAATTGATTCACATGACTATGAGTTTCTATCTACACACGGTTGAAGTACATTTCCATCTATTAGATCTTATGACAGCCAACCAGTTGAAGATGATGGCATCCAATATAAAGAAATACCAATCTTCCCACCATCAGTCAAGTATGTTTGCAAAAATAGAATCCATATGGTCTTGGAATCAACTTCTCCTATTGATGGACAAGATCTTTGTCTAATGTATCCTCACATAATAGATTGGGGGTGAGAAGGACAACCACAATTAGATTTGTTTCATAATGATGAAGCTATAGCTGAATTCTTGGGTGCAAGGGATGGACTTCCTTATGATGATCATAAAGTTGGCTTTTCCATTGATCTTGATAGAGCTACATACTTTGGAGAAGCAAGCTCCTCTTCCAATTCAGATGATGAAAATGAAGTAGAACATATGGTTCACAACAGATTGGACAACCTTCCCATAAACAAAGAGCAGTCAACATTACTAGTTGAAGAAACCAAAGAGATCAATATTGGAAATGTTGAGACTGTACACAAGATACACCTGGCAAAGCCTCTGAATCCAATGGAACAAAAAAATTCATTCAATTTTTAACACAAAGGCCAATCAACTTTGCATGGTCTTATTCTGATATGCCAGGGTTAGACACCAAGTTAGTCTTGCATCATCAGACCTGTCACCCATAGACTATGTTGAATGGATCTCTACTCTAGTCTCAGTAACCAAACATACTAGCGATATCAGAATCTGTACTTACTTTAGAGATCTCAACAAAGCCTACCAAAACTATGACTTTACACTCCCTAACATAGAAATCATTGTGGATTTCACAGTTGGCAATGGAATGCTATCACTCATCATTGGTTTTTATGGTTAGAATCAGATCAAGATTGCACAAGAAGATCAACATAAAACAACTTTCACATGTCCATGGGGAACCTATTGCTGGAACGTGATTCCATTTAGCCTTAAAAATGTTGGTGCTACACATCAGAGGGCAATGACCACTTTATTTCATGACATGATACACAAAATCGTGGAAGACTATGTAGATGATTTACTGGCTAATTCCAAATCAAGGGATGGTCATCCGGATGTCGTGGCTAAAATATTTAATAGACTTGAACAATACAATGTCAGTCTCAATCCCAAAAAGTGTATGTTTGGAGTAACATCTGGAAAACTCTTGGGGTTCATTGTATCAAACCGCAGCATAAAAATAGATCCAGAAAAAGGTGAAAGTTATACTAGACATGTTGTCACCCACCACACTCAAGAAACTAAGAAGTATGCAAGGGAGACTATAATCCATAAGATGCTTCATTGCACAATTGGAAAACAAGTGTCAACCATTTCAACATCTTTTGAAGAAAGGTGTCACGTTCAAATGGACAGAACAATACCAAGAGGCGTTTCAAACACTAAAAAAAATTAAAGTCCAATTAGCCCTACTATATATTTATTGAAAGAGGATAAATAGTCAAAAGAGAATTTCAAGTTAAAGAGTTATCAAAGATACATTTTTTAGGAGATTATGAGCTATTGTGGTTGAGGTGGTTAATAAAAAGTCATATTATATTTTATTAAAGAAAAACCATTTTTTTAATTATTTTATTTTCTAAATATCAAAATGGTTAGAAAACAACACAAATCTTAGATAATGATGAACTCCAAGCATGAGTGATAACAGTAAAAGAGGTTGAACCAAAGTCCATAATGATGATAACTCTAAATCATGTCTTCAACTAAAGCTCATTCAACAATGGTTTCAAACATAATATCACGAGATTAAATTTTTATTCATTCTATCATTAAGGTACACTTCTCTTGCTTTTAATAAAATCACACTTTCATCGTCAACAAATAATTAAATTCTCTCAACTTGCAATGTGTTGAAATATCAATTAAGTATTTTGAATTTTCATCTCAAATTTATAATTATGTTTGTCACTATTTTGTAATAGATTACAGGTCGTATGATTTATGCTATAAATGTAAAACACAACTTATATGACAATAGGGACAATCATATGTTTTAAATGATCTTAGAAATATATTAAATGTTTATCATGACAATAGATACATACAAATTTTCAGATACATATGTTTTAAATATCATAGCAGAAAACTAATTGTTTGATTCAAATAAATAGATATCTGAAGTCTATTTTGAGGAAACATATGTTTGATACGATTTTAGAAATATATTAAATTTCAATGGTGGCAATAGATTGAACCATCCCTTCCAGAAAACTATTGGGTTGGTCAACAGAAATCCACCTCTCAGAGAAAGGTGCTCCAGGTTTATACATATACAGTTTACAAATATAGATATCAGGATTACGAAAAATTCCACAAAATAATATTCGATCACACGACACTGTGGCACAAACATTTAAAACAGGGTGGTGTTGAGGGAGAGTTTCCAATTGCCTCCATAAATTTCCTTCCCAATCATATTGCTCTATTCCTTTACTTGTAAATGCAATTAGTCGTTGAAAGGCATACATAACATCGAGGCAAGAATTAGGAATAGACATATTTATTGTTGTCCATGCTCTTGTGGTGGGATCAAATCTTTGACATCTATTAATATCAATGACATAAAACATTCCTTCAATAAAAACACCCCTACAGCTGTACATTCCCTGGTGCATCTTAGGAAGAAGCTCCCACTTGTCTTCATCTACTTTATAAACTGCTGCGTCACGAAGTTCATTGAGACCATTATCATTTCCTCCTGCAATGTAAATCGATCCATCAGGTGAGGCACAACATGCAAACTCTAGGTTTGCAGGTCTGGGGGTGGGAAATTCAGCACCATGCTTCCATATACTAGGTAAAAAATCATATATCAAAAACAATGGAGTTAAATGGCGTGACTGGCCCAGCACAACAATCTTATGATTCACATTTATAATCTTATGAACGATTGCGTTTGTGGGAGGGAGCAGTTTACGTGATCGATCAGTAGGATCGTATATAGATATGCTAATATGATCCTCGAGAAAACATATATATTTCTTAGTCAGCCCAAACTTAATTCTATCCTGATAAAACTGAAAACTTTCCAACATTTCTTTGGCAGGTTCCAACAGCTGCTTAATTTTTGAGTGACATATGTATGGGACTCTTAATAAGATGTCTCGAAATATTTGCTCAGGGAGCTCCCGCAAAAAATCCATCATCAACGCTTCTCCAGATTTAAAGGTCACCACGTTTGGGGATTCCTTATAATAGAGACTAAATTAACCGTAAAATATTTATGTAATTTATATATATATATCACATATAAACGAAATATTTCTATTATTTACGAACTACTTAGAATAAAACCGAGGGTGGCTAATCTATGCTACCATTTTAGACCTCCATTGAGACAATTACTGCATATTTTAATTACAATATTAGTCTTCATGAAGGGCAATATACATATATATTAGACCCTTGGAAAACTTCCCCAGAAAATCTCTCCAGAATAATTATTCTATTGGCAGGTTGGTAATCTTTTAACTTTCTTCTCAGTTTGGGTTTCTTTTGGTTTGTGCGTCCAGTCACTTTATTTTACATTAATTAATTGTGCATTGTAATTATATATATAGTGATTTTGAAATCATTTTCACCAATAGCTTTTTCCTGACTGATGTTACAGCTGCAATTTAAATGAGATCCCTGTACCTTATAACTTCCATTATATGTTCAGGAATTACAAAGCTCCCTAAATAGATACAGATATTTGTGAAATAACAGTAAACAGACGTAAGAGGGGAACACGAAATATTTAGTATTTCATGTTAAGTTGATCGAGTCATGGTAGTATCAGCATGAGTGATTTCAGAGAAATTTTTAGTATTTCATGAAATATGAAATTATGAACATTTGTTATATGAAATTAGTGTTAAACGAATTATTCATGCTATGAAAGAATGGTCCATCTGAACCAATACTCAAGAAGGAAATAGTCTATTGTTCAACAGTTTACTGAGTTTGGAATAAAGTTGAACTTTGAGTTTTTGAATTTATATTTGAGAGTGAAGTTCTTAGAACACCAATTCAACATAAATTTAATTTTCTACTACATTCTGTGCAAAATATTAAAGTTTCTTATGCCCTAGATAGGGCATAGGTAGAGAAGATAGCAAAACTTTTACTTAATAACTAAAGTATCAAATAATTAAAGATCTTTCTTCTTGGCACAAATATTTTCTAAGCATAAAAAAACTTCATAACATTGGAAGACAAGGGCTGCAAGCAGCGAAGTTCCTGCCAGTCTTTGCTTTTGTTTCTGCTGCACAAACTTTTTATGCACCAATAAAATCTCTGGGAGGCAATGCATGTGATAAAGCTTTTTCACACTTTCCAAATGCATGTTTCTTTCATCTGTTTCATTCAAAAAAAATTGTGTAAAGATTTAGTAGTTTGAATAATAAAAATCATCAGACACAACAGAAGACCAATAGTTAATAACTTAATACACAGAAGTAAGCTAGAGAGCATCCCAACGATTGGCTTCCACATCAAACAATGCCCTAAGTATAGGCCAAAGTTAGGCCAGACATTCCTTTCATGAAGTTGCAGAGACTCAAACTTTCATATCAGCATTTGGTAATAGACCCATGAGCTATGCTCAAACTCCAGAAAACCTTGAATTAAGGGATGGGATTTGGCATACAAAATTAAAGCCATGGATTATGCCCAAGAACAAATACTAGTATTTTAGAACTCCAGCAATAAAATACCCATTCACTATATCTTTATAAAGCATCATTTACCACTGACTGTTTCCCCTCCCTATGGAGGTTCTATAGTTGAGTTGAGCCACTCAATCCTCAACCACCACTCATCATTTACTCATGTAGGGACGCAGTTGAAGCCCCTCACTGCTCCATTCTCACACAGATATTATTACAGATATTATTGGAGTGATTTGTGTGGAATAGCACAACAAATGGGGAAAAAGAAAGTTGCAGATGAGGGAAGATAAAAGCCTTCCCTCAGTCACCGCATTTCTTCCTTCCATTTACTTGTACAGGTTTTATTGTGGATATCCAAAGGCTTGACATACCTTGTCAAGTTTTTTATTTGACAGTGCTATTAAATAATTACCTAGAGTTTGAGTCAATATTTTTAATGGACTTTAGAAAGATAAGTAGAAAGATAAGTAGAGGGCATTTGACAGTCGATGGGAAGGGAAATGTAACATTCTCTTTTTGAACCACAAACACTGAACTGTTAGTCGTTGACATGGATTAGGGTTGACTGGATTCTGTCAACTCTTAGATTTTGTTATTCTTTTAGTTTGTCAGCTAGTTTTAGTTGTGTCAATTGAATAAGGAATGGTGCAGTTATTCCATTAGCTATCTTCCCTTAAATTAGGGAATCAACTTCAATTAAATTTTGGGTAAGTGTTTGTCAATAGCTAGCATTGAACGTGGTATATGTGGAACGCTTGAGTTGAAGATTACCTAGGTTGTGCTGGGAAGAGGAAAGGCATAATTGATTATCACAAACACAAAAACTTCATTCTGTTCACACAAATTGGATGCTGCTACAACAGCTTTTTGCTTGAGACAACTTTTTTTCCTTGCAAAAAAATTGAAGATGATTTATGTCGTATTCTTTTGTTGCGTTGCAAATCCTCTAGGTGATTTTTGCCATCTTGTACCTTTGCACATATATTTGCTTCCGAGGCAGTTAGGGTTAAAATTTGCAAACGTAGATGTCTGGTGGGCAACCCAATATCTGCCACCTGCTTGACCGTCGAGGGAGGATGGGGGGCCTTGTATGCAAGATGTCAAAATCCTGTCCTGTCAAGCAAGTATGCAAGATGTCAAAGTACTGTCGAAGCATGTGGATTATTAACGGATTTCGTCTGATCCTTGAAAACCCCATATCCCTGCAACGCACCGACAGAGCTATCCCTTTTTGTTGGCCATGTGTTTCTAGCGACTGCGCTCTGCCAAAGTTCTATTTTGGCAGCCCCTGCACCTCCCTCTGGAGTCGTGCGTTCTGTCCCGTTGAGAACTGCGCGAACCCCTGCAAACCCTCGACAACACCAGTAGTTAAACGCCACAAAATTTGTCAGGAATATTTTGCTTAACTAATACGCAAGTTTAACGGTTTGAACATTAGCAAATGCAAAATAATTTGAGAATAATTATTTTTGATTGGTGCATTGGCATTGCATAAATCACTAGTTAATAAAGAGGCCTCCGCTATAGTCCCTGCGGGCAGGAACTAATAATCCAGTAAATCAGCAAGGTAATCTCGTCAAAATTCACAGTGAGATCACATTAAGTCTTTCAGAAATACTATATATTTTTACAACTTATAAACAGATTACAAATATACAGAACACATTACAAATATATTAATATAAGGAACTTGTGTGAACAAAAATTACTTCTACCATTTTACAATTCTTATAAAGTCGTGTATATATAAAGTCATTCATTACTACGGTCAAACTATAATATTTGGAATTGAGTTTATTAGACTATTTAGGGGACAAATAAGTTTATAAGTCTATTTAGGGGACAAGTAAGTAGTGGAAATAAGGTTTCATGTGGATTACCATGTGGGTTTAGATCGACATCCACAAGCACTGCCATGTAAGAAAACTAGTTCTTTAAAAAAATTGATTCTTTCTATCCTCAATGAAGACGATCCGTTATGTGTCAATGATGATTCATCCAAGGTATCTGAAACTTGGTTGTTTGGATGGATGACTTTTTATGGGGCGGATCAACCACGAAAAGTGGCATGACACATTGGTGGTAGTGGTTGGTTTTGTTGTATGGCACCTCAATAGATTGGTACATACACCTATGTGAATATATATAGTAAGTCATTTATTATTTGAAAATAAGCTTATTAGTCTATTTAGGAGAGAGGGGTTGGTAGTGGTGGATCCTATGTTCGAGGATCCACATGGAGCACCACATAGGTCTAGATCAATATCGACGAGCATTGCCAAGTAGGAAAATTAGTTCTCTAAATAAAAATAAAAACTTTATCCTTCATGGAGGAGACCTACCATGTGTGAAATGGCAATTCATACAATTGTCCAAACCTTTACCATTTGGATGTATGAACATTCATGGGGTAGCTCAACCATGACAAGTGGCATAGAACTTCGGTGGTACTGGCTAATTTTTCCACATGTTGGTCGAACAATCTACCACCCTCTGTGCTCGACAATGCAAATTAAACATGTTTTGCCTCCTCACTCCATTCCAACTAGCCACATTAACTATGTGTCCCTTTGCATTTACTCGATCTATTTAGTGTGCAATATCCAACAAAGGGTCCATTAAATGTTTCATTTTATTGCACATCATTCCCACTTTCCCTCCCTTCTTTCACACATATTATGGAGTGTTTGTGACCTTTCCCTCTGGAACATGTTCAACTCAGTTCATTGAAAATCCTATTCTCACACCAGAAGATGTTTAGCTCTATGAATTCTTTGGCATTTTTCCAAAGGTTGGTTTGATGTTATCCTTTCCTCATCTTGCAAGTGTTCTCTCTATCACTGAAGGTATGTGTTCATCTATTTTTTTACACACTTTATTCTCCTTGTAGGTACAGGGTATCAAATTCACTTCGCTACACAAATGTTAGCATATCTAGAGAGTGGTTAATGGGAGATATCACACCTTGACAGTAGTTAACATAAGATATCACTCTAGCCAAATTTTCTTTATACCTTGTATGTCATTCTTAATTGTGTATGATGTCCCATTAACATATAACCAATTTATAACTATTTAACATGACTCATAATGTCCTAAATGCCCTAAATTCCTCTTGTGATCAATCATTAAAGAGTGCTTGTGTATTTGTGTTTAAATGTAATTTTCATAAATTTTAATGTGGAAATATATTTTAATGATTTTATTTGGCAATTCAATAACTGTAAAGATAAATGGGTCTTATATGTTTTCATTTTAATATGCTTTTCATAATTAGGGCATATAGGTGAAATTGGGGAATTAAAAATATAATATATTCTATTAGTTTAAAAAATTGAAATGTTCATCAGGTTTTATAAGGGAAAATTAGTTCATTTTTATTATTAAGCTTATTTTGGAGTTTTGATTTCTCAAAACCCTCATTATAACGTCATTGGGCCTTTGGTCTGCTGGTGAATTTGAAAGGTTCTTAATGAGCCAACCAAGGATCAAGTCTTGTTGAGTGCAAGGATCTAACATCTAAAGGGGACGAGGTTGGGATCATGCCCTTGTAAAATTTGGTCCAATGGATAGCTCACAATCCTTGGCTCTTGGCCAAAGAGGTTCTTGTGCTCAGACTTAGGTGACCAAAATGGATTTAAGGACAAACATCCATAAAATTAACCCTCCTTATGTGGAGATTTTTAAATGGTGATTGTGGGAGAAATTTTGTGGTGATTTTTGCTTTGTGTTAGGATTGGGGAAGTGTGTATTCTCCTCCATGGATTTGTGCTTCCATTCGGTGTGTTGAAATAAATTCATGTTTGAATTTTTTGGGCAATTTTGACGTAGGTGCTTCAATTCTTCATTTTTCTCCTTGTTTTTTTATTTTTTAATGGTTGCAAATGGAATTAGGATGTACAAGCCTTTATTTACTCAAAAATAATTAATTTTAATTTACTAGTTTATTTGATTTAAGAAATTTTTCTAAACATTGCATTTAGAAATGTTTTGTCATGCCAAAATTTTAATTGAATGGGAAAATTGAGTATTTTATTATGAAAATTGAGTGTTGGATGCATAGAGACCAAAAGTGTGTTTTTACACTTTTGACGTTTAAAAAACTTCAAAATTTTGTGTTCTTCAGGGTATTTTCATGGTGGAAAACACAATTCGCTAATTTTCGGAAAAAGGTTTGGACAAGAGGAAATGGTGGAATATTTGTTAATTCTAGATTAAATATAATGTGAAATGATAATTTTAGTATAGGAAATTTTGAATTAGATTGATTTGGATCCCATCTCACTATGTTATTAAGAATTGTGAAATTGTGCTTAAGTGATGAATGAAATGTGAAATTGGCATCGTGTTTTACTTTTTTTCCTCGCTCATGTAGTATGGGATTATCTTAGGGTGTGGGCATTAGAGTTGGTTGGTTGAGTGAATCTGAATGGGGACTAGGGCACAAAGTGGCTGCTAGGATAACCTATTGGAGAGTTATGTATAATAAGTGAAAACTAAATAAAACATAGGTAATAAAACTAAGATAATTTGATATCATTATCATGCCTAGAGTGCTAGTAAATACGTAGGATGATTTGGGATGACCTAGGGGTTTTGGGGGTGTTTATTTGGTTTGATAAAGTCTCCTCGTCTTGATGAAAATTGCAGAACGGAAATTAAAATCAATAGGAAAAATAGAAAACAAGGGGGAAAATAAGAAATGTATCAGAGGATAACTCTACTTGAAAATTATGGTGATTTAATAAGATTAGATGTTCCATGGATTATGGTGATTTATATGTCAAAATTTTAATTGCAATTCATATAAAAATGACATTTATCTTCATTTTCATATTCATTAGCAATAGACATTTGACAATGTTGTTGCCATGAAGGTTATGAGCGCACTTTATATAACAATATTTGATTTGGTTTTGTTGAACAAACAATTTTTACATTTTACTTGCAAGAATGCTTTTAGTCAACTTCTTCTTTTGGGTTACATACTTCCTCTTCTTGATGTTGGATTATTAAGTGTAATCTAAAATATGGATAAAAATACACAATTAATTTTATAAATATTCATGCAAATAATTTCGATGTCAAATTAAGTAAAAAATTATATTTGTTATATTTCAACTGAGAATTCACTGAAGGAGCTCAAATGATTGAATGTATAGGAGTAGATTCATTCTTGAATGCTCGGAGTATTCATAAATGTAACATATAAGAGTCACTCCACTCGGCCAATTCTTTTTAACTCATGGAGGAAACTATAGATACTTAAAAATGTCTCACTAATCATGTACTAATTATTGGTCTAATTAATTGACTAATTCTTTAATTATTTAATTAAGCTAATTATTTTTCCTCAATTGACTAAATCATTATCATTCAACATTTCTACTTATCAAATTTCCATTCTTTAATTTATTTAATCATTTAACCCCTTTCTCAAATATTAATTAAATATTAATTATTTAATTAATTACAATTAATTTCCTTAATTAAATAATATTTCTTATTTAATTACTTGTAATTCTAATGTTTAAATTATTTCATTTAAATTATTTAAAATTAATTATTTCACTCTTCCAATTCCCCAAATTCGAATTTCGAATAATTCCATTTAATTTCATTTCTCTCAAATTCACAATTCCCCAAATAACAATTTCAATTACTTTCATCTAATTCCAAATCATCAAATTAACATTTCACCAAATCTCCAGTTGGATGAATTTCAATAAATTTTAGGTGCATTTAGAATTCGAAAATCCAAATTGAAAATGAAAATCAAATTCAATTTTAAAGTCCTATAGCACATGTTGAAATCTTAACTAATTGATCAAATGAGTTAACTCAGTTATGTCTTCAATCTCCCATTTTCACTCCAAATAATCTTTTCAAACTAATCAATGTAATCAATCATCTATTCAATCAATCCAATCAACTGGCTAATCTAGTCAAACCACTATCCAATCTATTTAGTTGACTACTCAATCAATTTGGTTAACAAATCAATCGATTTGGTTAACAAATAAATCAACTCTGTTAACTGATCAATCTAAATCAGTTCACTCCCAATCAGAGCTTGAGTTCAAAATCCCATCTCATCTCTCATGTAAATTTATATAAACAAAATCATTTTCTCAATTCAAGCTAGATCACAACTCGTTAAAATAATTGTCATCTTTATGCGAGAAATCTCAGTGCAATATTTGAGAGCCACCTACACCAGGAATTTGGAGAAGAGAAATGGAAGCAAAAATGTGGAATAGGGAGTTTAAATTAGTTTAATTCTTCCATTTATTTCATTTATTATATTTCATTATGTTTGATTTTAGATAGATTAGTTAAGGATCTGTGATCATCCTTATTTCCTAATTAGCTTAATTTACATGATTTCAAGCATGAAAACAATGGTAAACCCGATGTGAATTTATAGTGACTAAATTATCTTTTTTTATTTTTGTCATTTGTAGATCTGTACAGAACAGAAAAATGGAATCATACTTGCATACACAAAATTCGCAATTGCACATATTAATGTGCAATTGATGTTGTTTTGTTTCACATTTGCTATTAGATTGATTCTCAATAGATTCTGTCCATGTCAGAATCAACGAACTTCTTTCTTCTGTCTTTTTACTTTGTTTAAAATAATTTCCAAAATTGTCACGTTTAAGTAATGTGCAATTGCTTAGTCATAAATTCGCATTTGACTAGACATTAATTCGCATTTGCTAGTAGATTTGTTCGCAATTTCTTAGTAGTTAATTCACATTTTCTAGGAAAGGTCAAAATGTTTTTGTCCTATTTTCTTTGTCTTTCTGTCAATAATTAGCTCTGTTTCTACAAACAAAGAGGTCAAAGTTGTAATGAAGAGGAAAAATTAGGCTAGAAAGCCCACCATGTTGTAACAACCTTTTGGTTTTCCTATAGGGAAAGATTAGATAATATTTCTTTTGGTGCTCTTAAAAAGACCAAACAAACATTCTTCTTTTCAATACCTCACCATTGCTATGATGGATAAAATGAACACCATGTCTTTTGGAGCAACATCTCCAATAGTTTAGACAATATTGCAATGAAAGTTTAAAAATAACTTTTAGAGAGTATAGCCCAAACCAAAATTAGGAATAAAAAATACTACACTAGTAAACAGATTCAAAGTTGTGTCTGGATTTAGAATGGACTTCATTTAATTGTACTATATTTTGTGCATATGGAGAAATTTAATATTGTCATATTATTGTGTTGTAGGTGAGAACCCCTTTAGAGAACACAATCCTTGTAATGAAGGATGCACATAAAATTTGGTTAATTTGTGCTCCCTCGTGTTTTGTTAGAATGCATATTGGAACCATAATTTTTGTTTTGTATTATGGAAGTGTAATTTGGCCTTGCAGTTGTGAATAGATTTTCCCAAATTGTGGCAAAGTATTTAAAACAAGAGAAACTATTAGAATAAATAAAAGCAATTGTTGGGATCTAAGACAAAATTCTAGTATAATTTGTCCTTCTCACTTTGTTATTTCTATTATTGACTTTTCAACTTTCTATTTCTTATCAATTGTAAAGTTTTTTATAGGTTTTTTTTTTAAGTTAGTGTGTTCTAGTTTATTACATATACATTTGTAATCACTTATAAAATTAAAAGATCAGTTTTTTAATAATTTTTAATGATTTTTTTTTATCTAATTTCAATTTTAAAATGGAAAAAAATATTATAAGAAATATTAATGTTTATTAAACAATCATTAAATTTCAATATAAAGGTTTACATAACAATAATTGAATGAGCGTGTAATATAAGGATTCATGATATAAGAAACATGTTTATTTATATGAGTAAATGGAAGAGGAGTGCATAGTTTTCATAATTTTTATATTAATCAAATAATATTACACAATTATATATATATATGAGCAATGTTAAAAATATGGAAAATCCAAAATTAGAAAAGATGTTTGAATAGTAAGATTGTAAATTTTAAGTCACTATTAATCATATGATAATGCACATTTACAAATTCACCAAGTACTACAACAATGTCACAAACATGAAAATACCAAAACAAGAAAAAGGTGAGAAAATAATAAGTCTATAGTGCTTACCTGCATAAGCTTACACAATCTGTAATTGTGTACCTAGCTCTTGTTTACACAAAAAAAGAAACATTTATTTTATGAGAGTGAAAAGAGAAGGTAATTGTTTTCTGTTTGATGGTCATTTCTAAACATTTTTCTGATTGTCACCTACCTAACTCATTAAAATTAATTCAAGATGAATCCAACAACTTGTTAGCCTCTTCTAATGCTCTCATCTTATTTTTTAATAAGTTGTTTCATTAGGAACAATCTCTCTGCTCTCACTTGGCACTCACATAGCTCTTTTAAGTTGTACAACTCTCTATAATACTCATGGCACACTCTTCGTTAAGACTTAGTGTCGACTTATCTTTCTCAAGCTTCTTAGGTGATATTTTTATTGTTGTATTGTGATATTTCAGAATTAGAAATAAGTTTAATTTTAGTTTCTATGTTGAATGGTAGTGGATTGCATGTAACATTATACAAACATGGTTGCAAATTGCTAAGAGGAAACTTGGTGGTAGCAAGGGGGACAAGGAAGTGGGCTCTATTTAAGCTTGAAGCCATTACTATTGTAAAATCCACCAATGTAAGTAAATACAAAAAAATATTAACATATTGCGGTACAATAGATTGGGTCACATTAGTGAGAATAGGTTAAAAAACTTTTTGAATAAAAATTTGGTAGATCATTTTTTCCATTTTGATGCAAGAGATTTGAACTTTTTGAACATTATGTGGTTGGTAGAAAAAATAAAAATCATTTCCTTCAATTAGTAATTAATCTAGGAGTAAATTGGAAATTATTCACTCGTGTTTTTGGACCAATGGATATTGAATGAATTAGAAGATATAGATATTTTGTTTCCTTAATTGATAAAGTTTCTAGACACGTGTGGTTACTTTTTTTATTGAATGAATTTGAAGTTTTCACTAAATTAAAAGATTTTAAGGCCTTAGTTGAAAAAAAAATAAATTGAAAAATTAAGGTTTTAAGAATTGATAATGGAAGAGAATATTGTTCTAAGAAATTTGTTGAAATTTGTAAGAATGCATGAATTGTTGAAAAAAATAATATTTTGTATACTTAATAAATAGAAATAGTACAATGGATGAATTAGACAATAATGGAAAGATCTAAAAGTATGTTAAGTGGTTCACAAATTTATAAATGCTTTTGGGAAAAAGCTGCAACAACTACTTGTTACTTATTAAATAGATCTCCCTATAAGGCTCTTGAAACAACATGTTATGAATGATGTGTACATATTTAAGAAACCTTTTGTTTCACATTCAAGGGCATTTGGCAATGAGGTTTATGTTCATGTGCCCAAAGAAAAATGATCTAAGTTGGATCCAAAAGATAAAAAAGTGCTTTTTCATTGCATATGGTGATAATGTAAAAGTATATAACTTATGGAATCCTACAACCACTAAAATTATCTTTTCTAGAGATAAGTTATTCAAGAAAATTAGTTATTATTTATCTTCAACAACCAAAAGAAAAAGAAAATAATTATTTTTTTACAAAGAGTGCATTTTTAAATTAAGGAGAGAATTGTACCTTGGAAAGATTAAAGAGATGGACATGAGGAAAAGGAAGAAAAATATGGGCTTCTAGAATTAGTTACTAATAAAACTGACAAATAGGAAGAGGTTGAATACGATCATTATTATCAAGATCCACATACTTATATTCTCATATGATTGACTATTGCCACACCTAACAACCTATGTTGTAATTACATGGTCAGACAACATTTCAACAATCTCCAAGGTACTCAAACACTATTCCTTTTGTACAAAATGCTTATAGGGAGCACACCCTTGACCCAAACAGAGATATTGGCTCAACAAGTAGAAGATCTCCAAAAGAAAATGACTAGCATGCAAACATTTAATGACAAAAAGAGATATACTAGGGAGGATATCTATCCTTTTCTTTTTGAAAGGACTTTATAACATAGTGACCACAATTACAGTGAATCCAAGGAGTAGAGATTGTGTTGTGATCACCCGAAGATCCAAGGTCACATTACAAGTGGTACCATCAAACCCCCCTCCACGAACAAGAAATTACAATATGGTCGACCAACTAAAAAAAACTCCAGCCTAAATTTCATTATTTGAGTTGCTTCGCATCTCACCGGCTCATAAGGTGGTCCTAGACAAAGCATTAAAAGTATATACTGTTGCTAGAGATATAGATGAGAATGCACTTCAATCCATGGTTGGAAACTTGGCAGCTTCCAAAGTAGCATTCACTAAATGGGATGTACCTACGGACAGGCCTACGCAAAATGACACTCTACACTTAGAAGCTCTTATTCACAGAAACAGGGTTCGAAGAGTGCTCATAGATGGTGGATTTTGGATCAACGTATGCATCAACAAGAGGTGGTAATTCAATATTACCCCTATCTCTTATTCGAGTACTCAATGAAGCTTCTATCATAGAAGAAGAGCCAACCATTCGGGATAATCTCCCATTCATCATTAATACAATTGACTATCCTCTGTCTTCAATTGAAGAAATTGATGAATATGAATCAAATAGAGAAACATATATAGAGAGTATAATTGATTCACATGACTATGAGTTTCTATCTACACATGGTTGAAGTACATTTTCATCTCTTAGTTCTTATGACAACCAACCAATTGAACATGATGGCATCCAATATAAAGAAATACCAATCTTCCCACCATCAGTCAAGTATGTTTGCGATATGATCTTGGAATCCATTTATCTTGATAGAGCTACATACTTTGGAGAAGCAAGCTCCTCTTCCAATTCAGATGATGAAAATTAAGCAGAACATATAGTTCACAACAGATTGGACAACCTTCCCATAAACAAAGATTCCTATGTGCAATTTAATATTTGATTGAATGAGTTTCAGGGCTAATACATGCGACATGTTCTCCATCTAGCCTTACGACTTCCAGGAGTAAGTCGGAACCTAGGGGGGGAGGATGCAGTACCCCTACCCTAATCAATTTCTAATCCCGATTTAATCTTGGTTAGTTTATCATAATATAATGTTATAGTCAGATGTTTGATTTAATGCATAGCTGTCGATGTGGTTTTCGCACCAGTTTGTATGCAAGTTATTAATTCTCCTATTTCATGTTATGATCTCGAGCTAACGCTTTCATTAAGTTTATATATGTATGCATGTATGACTCTTGGTTGCAGGAGATTTCCGGTGCAGTGTCGCATGGGTGTGAGATTCGTCTCTGCCTGGATTTGCAGGTTTGAGTGTACCTCTTTAATCCTTAGAGTTGGATTAGGTGGTCCCGAGTTTCTTGTTTGACCATAGTCGTGCTCAAGTGAGCATCTTTAGTCGTCACCAGTATTCCCTTTTGGTTGGGTTTGCAGATCATTTGTCCAATTGACTTTCTTGGTTTGTGTGCTTGCGTGTGTGGTTAAATCGAGTGATTGATCATTAATCTTTAATTGATTTAATTTGTGTTTACGCATTAGTTTATTTGGGGACTCAATCAAATAGGCTCTTTTTTTTATGTGATTAATCATTATTTGAATTGCTTGATTCAATTTAGGAGAAAGTTCAATTGAATGGTTAATTTTAATGTTAAATTTATTATGTTTATGCTTATGAAAAGAAAGATTTAAATTTAATTGAAATTTAAATTAATTTAATCTTGTTAGCTTTTTGAAATAGAAACGTTAAATTTCAGTTGAGTGAGAAAATCAATTGTAAATGGGAAAAGCAAGTTAAATTATTGATATAGTTTGAAAGAATTATTTATAAATAAAATATTTTAATCCCAAAAATAAAAATTTTGGTCAAACTTCTCCATATAACGTAGACTTTTGGAAAATATTGGGAATTGAAATTTTTTGGGGAAAAATATTTTCGGAAAATATTTTGGAGGAAAATTTGGGGGTTTTGGAAGGAGGAGAAATTTCTTGAGCCTGCAGGTTGGGCTCCTCTCTAAATCTTTTCTAGGATTGCTATACGAGGTAAGATTCTAGTTTATATTTTTTGTCCCTTTGCTTATCAGAAATTGTTTTGGATTTTGAAGAAAACTGTTTGGGAAAAATTGGAATAATCTCAACTATTTGGGGAAAATGGAACAGCTGTAAATTTTATTTCCAATTCAAACCTTTCTTGTTTGTTTCCATCTCAAGTTTAGTTTTGGTTGCTCTTGTTTCAAAATCAAAAATAAAATAAAAATGAGATTGGCCGTTTGCAATGGAAATTGGTTTAAATTCCAAATTTATGCTTTCAAATTCAAACTTTAAATCAAATAATCTGCCTGGGATTTGATCAAGGATGTTAATCCTTATTGTTTTGCTAATTTGGTGTTGTTTTGGAGAGTTTTTTCCTTCCTAAATCTGGTTATTTGTAAATATTAGAAACCCATGCTTTTTGGAAATAAAATTTAAAAAAAAAAATTATATTTAAAGTATCTGTGAGACTGTGGGATTATTTTGCTATGTGTTTAGTTTTTTTTTTTTTATTAACAGCAAAATTTAAAAAATATATATATAAAAAGAACAGTTTTAACCCCATCCATGTGGGAGTTTTCCCCACCACGTGGAGGGGTGTTGTGTCCCTTTGGGTAGCAATGCTTCCCATGGGGGCTGCGTGCTCCCTTTGGGAACAGCAGCGCTCCCATGGGGGCTGCGTGCTCCCATTGGGAAGCAGCACTTCCCCAAATGCAAGCGTGAGCTCACAAGCGGGGGGGCCACGTGGGGGTCCACGTGGGTACCCCTCCCCCATATAAATGTTTTTTTTTAGTTTTTATAAAATTCATTTTTTTTAATGTATTTTTTTAATCAAAAAAAAAAAATAATATTTTAATATTATTTAATGTTAATTTTTAATTAAGTTTTTAATTATGATTAATGTGGCATAAATTATAATTCATGATTAATTTGATATTAATTAATTGTATAATGGAATATATACGTTAATTAATATTCAAATTTCATTTTATGATTAACGCACTTTTTCTAATTAAATTCTAGAATTGCTAATTTCGCAATTAAATATTAATTGGTTATATTTTATTAATCTTGGATTAATAAATATATTTATTAATTAATAGTTAGTTGGGGTATTTGTCTCATTGAGGAAGTATTGATTTAAAAATTATAATATAGAATATTATTTTATTGGGAAATTGTTGAAATAAAATATATTTATTAATTGATTATTTATAAATAATATTTTGTTCAAGAACATATCATTTGAGTAATTGAGAAGTAAATGAAATATTTTATCAATGGATATTTAGATCACTTAAATGATATACTATTGGAAATTAATAATGTATTGTTTGGAATGTTGGCGAGTTAATGGTATTTTCAATTTGTAAAATAAATGGTATAGTTATAATCCTCCTCTGTTTTGAGACATAGGCGAATGGACCATTGGAATTGTGGTATTGTACTTACCTAGTAATGCTGATTTTTCTATCAATGCAATTCGAAAACTTAGATCATTAGAATACTTGATTGACTATTAAAGTTCAAATCAATATGGGAAAATATTGTCTTGTCTAGTTATTGCCTTTGCGAGTTGAATTTCTGTATTCGCTTTTGCTTAAGTAATGGCAAGTCATGCTTTGTTTGATTGGATCCGGTCATATGGTTGATTTGGGTACCTATTTCAGACCTCTATCTCGAGTTAACTGTTGTATTGTGGTGGTGTCGTAGTTGGTCGTATCCTTTATGTTGGTGTCGAATGTTGATTCGTGGTTGACCATAGTTTGTCAGGTCTTTGGTTAGAGTACCGTTAGTAAGTGTATCTCTTGGAGTCATGTTTGACCAAATGGTGGATTTCTCCATTTTGAACTCTGTTCGGCTGACCATGTGTATGTCTTGGTTTGAGTTCGTTTGAGTATAGTCTAGTGTTGTATGGGAAAGTGGCTTTCGATTGGGGGCGACGCCCATAGTGCCTGCTGGGTAACCCATCAAAAGTGAGTCTAATAAGTGATAACCTAATAGTAGATTACAATGTTAATCTCTAAGTAAGATAATTGTGCCTCGCACATGGGACGAGTGCTAACATAAACTCGACATGCTATGAGAAGGCCTGAAATGGCAAACCATCATCCTCGTCTTCATGAGAGGATGTGTGGGTCCACATAAGGCTTGGATGGGCTGGAGGTTCGGATTAGGTTGCTAGGGTAACCCAATGTATGGGGTCGACACCTATGAAGACCTGCCATGGTAACCATACCAGGTTGTGTGATGACACTTGTCCCTATGTTCGCTAGTGTGTTGTCGTATTGTCCTATTAGGAGCGTGTTTGTGGGTCATCCTATTGTCTGTGCCCTTGTGAGTATCGGGTTTCATGTTAGACCTTGGGTGGTGATGACTCAGTTTTGTGGATGTCCAAATGAACCTTGGTATTAGCTTCAATTGTTATTCAGCTGGATCGTTTCCTTTTCAAGGATCGTTTATGTATTTATTGACTGATGGGGTCTCTTGTATATTGTTTATGTTTCGCCTTGATGGTAGGATTGTAAATTATGAGAACCTCATGTATTCTTAACTTTGTTAATTATCAGAGGGGTCTTGCAGTTGAGTAGACCCAAAGATGTAGCCATTTAGGGGTGAACTCCGAGATCATCTTGCTGTTATGTGATTCTTATTCTCTCATGTTTCATGTTTAGTGTTAGCATGCATGAATGGCATTTTGATAGAATGTATAAGTGGTTTAGATGATGATTAATTTTAAATACATGTTTGCAGATCTCTCTTGAATGCAGTAAATTGGAATAAGTAATAATGTAGCTTATGATAATGGAATATATTCAATTGTTGCTAAGGAAATTAAGTATGCATGAAAAGATCTCATATGTTTATGATGAAATTCTAGTGTGTTAGAATATTATATGCATGGCTTATATTTTAATGAAAATCTTGAATGTAGATTATGAATAGATCTTAATGGATGAAACTTGGCTTGTGATTTATATTTCCATCTTTTGAAAGAAATTATCCTTGTGTAAGAATTATCTCGTTATTAAGATAATTAGCTTATTGGATTAATTGTGTGAGTTAAGTGAATTGTTAAATTTAAGTAATCTCGTTGGGAAAATCTTAAGGTGTTAGTTGTTGTCTTCCACTGTGTAATTTCAAATTTGATATTTCATTGTATCATTGTGTTGTGTTTAACTTTTAAAAGAAAATTTATTGAACTCTATTCTTGTGTTATGGCTTAATCCCTTCGAGGTTTCCTGACGAGGCATTACAGTGATAATGTAAAAGGATATAACCTATGGAATCCTACAACCACTAAAATTATCTTTTCTAGAGATAAGTTATTCAAGAAAATTAGTTATTATTTATCTTCAACAACCAAACGAAAAAGAAAAGAATTGTTTTCTTACAAAGAGTGCATTTTTAAATTAAGGAGAGAAGTGCACCTTGGAAAGATTAAAGACATGGACATGAGGAAAAGGAAGAAAAATATGGGCTTCTAGAATTAGTTACTAATAAAACTGACAAACAGGAAGAGTTTGAATACGATCATTATTATCAAGATCCCCATACTCATATTCTCATATGATCGACTATTGCCACACCTAACAACCTATGTTGTAATTACATGGTCAGACAACATTTCAACAATCTCCAAGGTACTCAAACACTATTCCTTTTGTAGAAAATGCTTATAGGGAGCACACCCTTGACCCAAACAGAGATATTGGATCAACAAGTAGAAGATCTCCAAAAGAAAATGACTAGCATGCAAACATTTAATGACAAAAAGAGCTATACTAGGGAGGATATTTGTCCTTTTCCTTTTGAAAGGACTTTATAACATAGTGACCACAATTACAGTGAATCCAAGAAGTAGAGATTGTGTTGTGATCACCTGAAGATCCAAGGTTACATTACAAGGGGTACCATCAAAACCCCCTCCACGGACAAGAAATGACAATATGGTCGACCTAAATTTCATTATTTGAGTTGCTTCGCATCTCACCGGCTCATATGGTGGTCCTCGACAAAGCATTAAAAGTATATATTGTTGCTAGAGATATAGATGAGAATGCACTTCAATCCATGGTTGGAAACTTGGCAACTTCCAAAGTAGCATTCACTAAATAGGATGTACCTACAAACAGGCCTATGTAAAATGATCCTCTACACTTAGAAGCTCTTATTCACAGAAAGAAGGTTCGAAGAGTGCTCATAGATGGTGGATTTTGGATCAATGTATGCATCAAGAAGAGGTGGTAATTCAATATTACCCCTATCTCTTATTCAAGTACTCAATGAAGCTTCTATCATAGACGAAGAGCCAACCATTAGGGATAATCTCCCATTCATCATTAATACAATTGACTATCCTCTGTCTTCAATTGAAGAAATTCATGAATATGAATTAAATAGAGAAACATATATAGAGAATATAATTGATTCACATGACTATGAGTTTCTATCTACACACGGTTGAAGTACATTTCCATCTATTAGATCTTATGACAACCAACCAATTGAAGATGATGGCATCCAATATAAAGAAATACCAATCTTCCCACCATCAGTCAAGTATGTTTGCAAAAATAGAATCCATATGATCTTGGAATCAACTTCTCCTATTGATGGACAAGATCTTTGTCTAATGTATCCTCACTTAATAGATTGGGGGTGAGAAGGACAACCACAATTAGATTTATTTCATAATGATGAAGCTATAGCTGAATTCTTGGGTGTAAGGGATGGACTTCCTTATGATGATCATAAAGTTGGCTTTTCCATTGATCTTGATTGAGCTACATACTTTGGAGAAGCAAGCTCCTCTTCCAATTCAGATGATGAAAATGAAGCAGAACATATGGTTCACAACAAATTGGACAACCTTTCCACAAACAAAGAGCAGTCAACATTACTAGTTGAAGAAACCAAAGAGATCAATATTGGAAATGTTGAGACTGTACACAAGATACACCTGGCAAAGCCTCTGAATCCAATGGAACAAAAAAATTCATTCAATTTTTCACACAAAGGCCAATCAACTTTGCATGGTCTTATTCTAATATGCTAGGGTTAGACACCAAGTTAGTCTTGCATCATCAGCCATTACTTCCTGGAGTAAAACCATATAAGCAAAAACTTAGAAAGATGCATCCTCATATAGCTCTGTTGGTCAAGATCGAATTGCAGAAATTGTTGGATGTGGGTTTCATCAGACCTGTCACCCATAGACTATGTTGAATGGATCTCTAATCTAGTATCAGTAACCAAACATACTAGCGGTATCAGAATCTGTACTCACTTCAGAGATCTCAACAAAGCCTACCAAAACTATGACTTTACACTCCCTAACATAGAAATGATTGTGGATTTCACAGTTGGCAATGGAATGCTATCACTCATCGTTGGTTTTTATGGTTAGAATCAGATCAAGATTGCATGAGAAGATCAACATAAAACAACTTTCACATGTCCATGGGGAACCTATTGCTGGAACGTGATTCCATTTAGCCTTAAAAATGTTGGTGCTACACATCAAAGGGCAATGACCAGTTTATTTCATGACATGATACACAAAATCATGGAAGACTATGTAGATGATTTACTAGCTAAGTCCAAATCAAGGGATGGTCATCCGGATGTCGTTGCTAAAATATTTAATAGACTTGAACAATACAATGTCAGTCTCAATCCCAAAAAGTGAATGTTTGGAGTAACATCTGGAAAACTCTTGGGGTTCATTGTATCAAACCGCAGCATAAAAATAGATCCAGAAAAAGGTGAAAGTTATACTAGACATGTCGTCACCCACCACACTCAAGAAACTGAGAAGTATGCAAGGGAGACTATAATCCATAAGATGCTTCATTGCACAATTGGAAAACAAGTGTCAACCATTTCAACATCTTTTGAAGAAAGGTGTCACGTTCAAATGGACAGAACAATACCAAGAGGCATTTCAAACACTAAAAAAAATTAAAGTCCAATTAGCCCTACTATATATTTATTGAAAGAGGATAAATAGTCAAAAGAGAATTTCAAGTTAAAGAGTTATCAAAGATACATTTTTTAGGAGATTATGAGCTATTGTGGTTGAGGTGGTTAATAAAAAGTCATATTATATTTTATTAAAGAAAAACCATTTTTTTAATTATTTTATTTTCTAAATATCAAAATGGTTAGAAAACAACACAAATCTTAGATAATGATGAACTCCAAGAATGAGTGATAACAGTAAAAGAGGTTGAACCAAAGTCCATAATGATGATAACTCTAAATCATGTCTTCAACTAAAGCTCATCCAACAATGGTTTCAAACATAATATCACGAGATTAAATTTTTATTCATTCTATCATTAAGGTACACTTCTCTTGCTTTTAATAAAATCACACTTTCATCGTCAACAAATAATTAAATTCTCTCAACTTGCAATGTGTTGAAATATCAATTAAGTATTTTGAATTTTCATCTCAAATTTATAATTATGTTTGTCACTATTTTGTAATAGATTACAGGTCGTATGATTTATGCTATAAATGTAAAACACAACTTATATGACAATAGGGACAATCATATGTTTTAAATGATCTTAGAAATATATTAAATGTTTATCATGACAATAGATACATACAAATTTTCAGATACATATGTTTTAAATATCATAGCAGAAAACTAATTGTTTGATTCAAATAAATAGATATCTGAAGTCTATTTTGAGGAAACATATGTTTGATATGATTTTAGAAATATATTAAATTTCAATGGTGGCAATAGATTGAACCATCCCTTCCAGAAAACTATTGGGTTGGTCAACAGAAATCCACCTCTCAGAGAAAGGTGCTCCAGGTTTATACATATACAGTTTACAAATATAGATATCAGGATTACGAAAAATTCCACAAAATAAAATTCGATCACACGACACTGTGGCACAAACATTTAAAACAGGGTGGTGTTGAGGGAGAGTTTCCAATTGCCTCCATAAATTTCCTTCCCAATCATATTGCTCTATTCCTTTACTTGTAAATGCAATTAGTCGTTGAAAGGCATACATAACATCGAGGCAAGAATTAGGAATAGACATATTTATTGTTGTCCATGCTCTTGTGGTGGGATCAAATCTTTGACATCTATTAATATCAATGACATAAAACATTCCTTCAATAAAAAGACCCCTACAGCTGTACATTCCCTGGTGCATCTTAGGAAGAAGCTCCCACTTGTCTTCATCTACTTTATAAACTGCTGCTTCACGAAGTTCATTGAGACCATTATCATTTCCTCCCGCAATGTAAATCGATCCATCAGGTGAGGCACAACATGCAAACTCTAGGTTTGCAGGTCTGGGGGTGGGAAATTCAGCACCATGCTTCCATATACTAGGTAAAAAATCATATATCAATAACAATGGAGTTAAATGGCGTGACTGGCCCAGCACAACAATCTTATGATTCACATTTATAATCTTATGAACGATTGCGTTTGTGGGAGGGAGCAGTTTACGTGACTGGTCAGTAGGATCGTATATAGATATGCTAATATGATCCTCGAGAAAACATATATATTTCTTAGTCAGCCCAAACTTAATTCTATCCTGATAAAACTGAAAACTTTCCAACATTTCTTTGGCAGGTTCCAACAGCTGCTTAATTTTTGAGTGACATATGTATGGCACTCTTAATAAGATGTCTCGAAATATTTGCTCAGGGAGTTCCCGCAAAAAATCCATTATCAACTTTTTCTTCTTAAGGATATGAAGCTTTAGAGTGTGTACAAATTCGAAGAATTATACCGAGTTGTTGGATCTGTAGACGTTGCTTTATACCTGCAAACGCTTCTCCAGATTTAAAGGTCACCACGTTTAGGGATTCCTTATAATAGAGACTAAATTAACCGTAAAATATTTATGTAATTTATATATATATATATCACATATAAACGAAATATTTCTATTATTTACGAACTACTTAGAATAAAACCGACGGTGGTTAATCTATGCTACCATTTTAGACCTCCATTGAGACAATTACTGCATATTTTAATTACAATATTAGTCTTCATGAAGGGCAATATACATATATATTAGACCCTTGGAAAACTTCCCCAGAAAATCTCTCCAGAATAATTATTCTATTGGCCGGTTGGTAATCTTTTAACTTTCTTCTCAGTTTGGGTTTCTTTTGGTTTGTGCGTCCAGTCACTTTATTTTACATTAATTAATTGTGCATTGTAATTATATATATAGTGATTTTGAAATCATTTTCACCAATAGCTTTTTCCTGACTGATGTTACAGCTGCAATTTAAATGAGATCCCTGTACCTTATAACTTCCATTATATGTTCAGGAATTACAAAGCTTCCTACATAGATACAGATATTTGTGAAATAACAGTAAACAGACGTAAGAGGGGAACACGAAATATTTAGTATTTCATGTTAAGTTGATCGAGTCATGGTAGTATCAGCATGAGTGATTTCAGAGAAATTTTTAGTATTTCATGAAATATGAAATTATGAACATTTGTTATATGAAATTAGTGTTAAATGAATTATTCATGCTATGAAAGAATGGTCCATCTGAACCAATACTCAAGAAGGAAATAGTCTATTGTTCAACAGTTTACTGAGTTTGGAATAAAGTTGAACTTTGAGTTTTTAAATTTATATTTGAGAGTGAAGTTCTTAGAACACCAATTCAACATAAATTTAATTTTCTACTACATTCTGTGCAAAATATTAAAGTTTCTTATGCCCTAGATAGGGAATAGGTAGAGAAGATAGCAAAACTTTTACTTAATAACTAAAGTATCAAATAATTAAAGTTCTTTCTTCTTGGCACAAATATTTTCTAAGCATAAAAAAACTTCATAACATTAGAAGACAAGGGCTGCAAGCAGCGAAGTTCCTGCCAGTCTTTGCTTTTGTTTCTGCTGCACAAACTTTTTATGCACCAATAAAATCTCTGGGAGGCAATGGATGTGATAAAGCTTTTTCACACTTTCCAAATGCATGTTTCTTTCATCTGTTTCATTCAAAAAAAATTGTGTAAAGATTTAGTAGTTTGAATAATAAAAGTCATCAGACACAACAGAAGACCAATAGTTAATAACTTAATACACAGAAGTAAGCTAGAGAGCATCCCAACGATTGGCTTCCACATCAAACAATGCCCTAAGTATAGGCCAAAGTTAGGCCAGACATTCCTTTCATGAAGTTGCAGAGACTCAAACTTTCATATCAGCATTTGGTAATAGACCCATGAGCTATGCTCAAACTCCAGAAAACCTTGAATTAAGGGATGGGATTTAGCATACAAAATTAAAGCCATGGATTATGCCCAAGAACAAATACTAGTATTTTAGAACTCCAGCAATAAAATACCCATTCACTATATCTTTATAAAGCATCATTTACCACTGACTGTTTCCCCTCACTATGGAGGTTCTATAGTTGAGTTGAGCCACTCAATCCTCAACCACCACTCATCATTTACTCATGTAGGGACGCAGTTGAAGCCCCTCACCGCTCCATTCTCACACAGATATTATTACAGATATTATTGGAGTGATTTGTGTGGAATAGCACAACAAATGGGGAAAAAGAGAGTTGCAGATGAGGGAAGATAAAAGCCTTCCCTCAGTCACCGCATTTCTTCCTTCCATTTACTTGTACAGGTTTTATTGTGGATATCCAAAGGCTTGACATACCTTGTCAAGTTTTTTATTTGACAGTGCTATTAAATAATTACCTAGAGTTTGAGTCAATATTTTTAATGGAGTTTAGAAAGATAAGTAGAGAGCATTTGACAGTCGATGGGAAGGGAAATGTAACATTCTCTTTTTGAACCACAAACACTGAACTGTTAGTCGTTGACATGGATTAGGGTTGACTGGATTCTGTCAACTCTTAGATTTTGTTATTCTTTTAGTTTGTCAGCTAGTTTTAGTTGTGTCAATTGAATAAGGAATGGTGCAGTTATTCCATTAGCTATCTTCCCTTAAATTAGGGAATCAACTTCAATTAAATTTTGGGTAAGTGTTTGTCAATAGCTAGCATTGAACGTGGTATATGTGGAACGCTTGAGTTGAAGATTACCTAGGTTGTGCTGGGAAGAGGAAAGGCATAATTGATTATCACAAACACAAAAACTTCATTCTGTTCACAGAAATTGGATGCTGCTACAACAGCTTTTTGCTTGAGACAACTTTTTTTCCTTGCAAAAAAATTGAAGATGATTTATGACGTATTCTTTTGTTGCGTTGCAAATCCTCTAGGTGATTTTTGCCATCTTGTACCTTTGCACATATATTTGCTTCCGAGGCAGTTAGGGTTAAAATTTGCAAACGTAGATGTCTGGTGGGCAACCCAATATCTGCCACCTGCTTGATCGTCGAGGGAGGATGGGGGGACTTGTATGCAAGATGTCAAAATCCTGTCCTGTCAAGCAAGTATGCAAGATGTCAAAGTACTGTCGAAGCATGTGGATTATTAACGGATTTCGTCTGATCCTTGAAAACCCCATATCCCTGCAACGCACCGACAGAGCTATCCCTTTTTGTTGGCCATGTGTTTCTAGCGACTGCGCTCTGCCAAAGTTCTATTTTGGCAGCCCCTGCACCTCCCTCTGGAGTCGTGCGTTCTGTCCCGTTGAGAACTGCGCGAACCCCTGCAAACCCTCGACAACACCAGTAGTTAAACGCCACAAAATTTGTCAAGAATATTTTGCTTAACTAATACGCAAGTTTAACGGTTTGAACATTAGCAAATGCAAAAATATTTGAGAATAATTATTTTTGATTGGTGCATTGGCATTGCATAAATCACTAGTTAATAAAGAGGCCTCCGCTATAGTCCCTGCGGGCAGGAACTAATAATCCAGTAAATCAGCAAGGTAATCTCGTCAAAATTCACAGTGAGATCACATTAAGTCTTTCAGAAATACTATATATTTTTACAAGTTATAAACAGATTACAAATATACAGAACACATTACAAATATATTAATATAAGGAACTTGTGTGAACAAAAATTACTTCTACCATTTTACAATTCTTATAAATTCGTGTATATATAAAGTCATTCATTACTACGGTCAAACTATAATATTTGGAATTGAGTTTATTAGACTATTTAGGGGACAAATAAGTTTATAAGTCTATTTAGGGGACAAGTAAGTAGTGGAAATAAGGCTTCATGTGGATTACCATGTGGGTTTAGATCGACATCCACAAGCACTGCCATGTAAGAAAACTAGTTCTTTAAAAAAATTGATTCTTTCTATCCTCAATGAAGACGATTGATTATGTGTCAATGATGATTCATCCAAGGTATCTGAAACTTGGTTGTTTGGATGGATGACTTTTTATGGGGCGGATCAACCACGAAAACTGGCATGACACGTTGGTGGTAGTGGTTGGTTTTGTTGTATGGCACCTCAATAGATTGCTACATACACCTATGTGAATATATATAGTAAGTCATTTATTATTTTAAAATAAGCTTATTAGTCTATTTAGGAGAGAGGGGTTGGTAGTGGTGGATCCTATGTTCGAGGATCCACATGGAGCACCACATAGGTCTAGATCAATATCCACGAGCATTGCCAAGTAGGAAAACTAGTTCTCTAAATAAAAATTAAAACTTTATCCTTCATGGAGGAGACCTACCATGTGTGAAATGGCAATTCATACAAGGTGTCCAAACCTTTGCCATTTGGATATATGAACATTCATGGGGCAGCTCAACCATGACAAGTGGCATAGAACTTCGGTGGTACTAGCTAATTTTTCCACATGTCGGTCAAACAATCTACCACCCTCTGTGCTCGACAATGCAAATTAAACATGTTTTGCCTCCTCACTCCATTCCAACTAGCCACATTAACTATGTGTCCCTTTGCATTTACTCGATCTATTTAGTGTGCAATATCCAACAAAGGGTCCATTAAATGTTTCATTTTATTGCACATCATTCCCACTTTCCCTCCCTTCTTTCACACATATTATGGAGTGTTTGTGACCTTTGCCTCTGGAACATGTTCAACTCAGGTCATTGAAAATCCTATTCTCACACCAGAAGATGTTTAGCTCTATGAATTCTTTGGCATTTTTCTAAAGGTTGGTTTGGTGTTATCCTTTCCTCATCTTGCAAGTGTTCTCTCTATCACTGAAGGTATGTGTTCATCTATTTTTTTACACACTTTATTCTCCTTGTAGGTACAGGGTATCAAATTCACTTCGCTACACAAATCTTAGCATATCTGGAGAGTGGTTAATGGGAGATATCACACCTTGACAGTAGTTAACATAAGATATCACTCTAGCCAAATTTTCTTTATACCTTGTATGTCATACTTAATTGTGTATGATGTCCCATTAACATATAACCAATTTATAACTATTTACCATGACTGATAATGTCCTAAATGCCCTAAATTCCTCTTGTGATCAATCATTAAAGAGTGCTTGTGTATTTGTGTTTAAATGTAATTTTTATAAATTTTAATGTGGAAATATATTTTAATGATTTTATTTGGCAATTCAATAACTGTAAAGATAAATGGGTCTTATATGTTTTCATTTTAATATGCTTTTCATAATTAGGGCATATAGGTGAAATTGGGGAATTAAAAATATAATATATTCTATTAGTTTAAAAAATTGAAATGTTCATCAGGTTTTATAAGGGCAAATTAGTTCATTTTTATTATTAAGCTTATTTTGGAGTTTTGATTTCTCAAAACCCTCATTATAACATCATTGGGCCCTTGGTCTGCTGGTGAATTTGAAAGGTTCTTAATGAGCCAACCAAGGATCAAGTCTTGTTGAGTGCAAGGATCTAACATCTAAAGGGGACGAGGTTGGGATCATGCCCTAGTAAAATTTGGTCCAATGGATAGCTCACAATCCTTGGCTCTTGGCCAAAGAGGTTCTTGTGCTCAGACTTAGGTGACCAAAATGGATTTAAGGACAAACATCCATAAAATTAACCCTCCTTATGTGGAGATTTTTAAATGGTGATTGTGGGAGAAATTTTGTGGTGATTTTTGCTTTGTGTTAGGATTGGGGAAGTGTGTATTCTCCTCCATGGATTTGTGCTTCCATTCGGTGTGTTGAAATAAATTCATGTTTGAATTTTTTGGGCAATTTTGACGTAGGTGCTTCAATTCTTCATTTTTCTCCTTGTTTTTTTATTTTTTAATGGTTGCAAATGGAATTAGGATGTACAAGCCTTTATTTACTCAAAAATAATTAATTTTAATATACTAGTTTATTTGATTTAAGAAATTTTTGTAAACATTGCATTTAGAAATGTTTTGTCATGCCAAAATTTTAATTGAATGGGAAAATTGAGTATTTTATTATGAAAATTGAGTGTTGGATGCATAGAGACCAAAAGTGTGTTTTTACACTTTTGACGTTTAAAAAACTTCAAAATTTTGTGTTCTTTGGGGTATTTTCATGGTGGAAAACACAATTCGCTAATTTTCGGAAAAAGGTTTGGACAAGAGGAAATGGTGGAATATTTGTTAATTCTAGATTAAATATAATGTGAAATGATAATTTTAGTATAGGAAATTTTGAATTAGATTGATTTGGATCCCATCTCACTATGTTATTAAGAATTGTGAAATTGTGCTTAAGTGATGAATGAAATGTGAAATTGGCATCGTGTTTTACTTTTTTTCCTCGCTCATGTAGTATGGGATTATCTTAGGGTGTGGGCATTAGAGTTGGTTGGTTGAGTGAATCTGAATGGGGACTAGGGCACAAAGTGGCTACTAGGATAACCTATTGGAGAGTTATTTATAATAAGTGAAAACTAAATAAAACATAGGTAATAAAACAAAGATAATTTGATATCATTATCATGCCTAGAGTGCTAGTAAATACGTAGGATGATTTGGGATGACCTAGGGGTTTTGGGGGTGTTTATTTGGTTTGATAAAGTCTCCTCTTCTTGATGAAAATTGCAGAACGGAAATTAAAATCAATAGGAAAAATAGAAAACAAGGGGAAAAATAAGAAATGTATCAGAGGATAACTCTACTTGAAAATTATGGTGATTTAATAAGATTAGATGTTCCATGGATTATGGTGATTTATATGTCAAATTTTTAATTGCAATTCATATAGAAATGACATTTATCTTCATTTTCATATTCATTAGCAATAGACATTTGACAATGTTGTTGCCATGAAGGTTATGAGCGCACTTTATATAACAATATTTGATTTGGTTTTGTTGAACAAACAATTTTTACATTTTATTTGCAAGAATGCTTTTAGTCAACTTCTTCTTTTGGGTTACATACTTCCTCTTCTTGATGTTGGATTATTGAGTGTAATCTAAAATATCGATAAAAAAACACAATTAATTTTATAAATAGTCATGCAAATAATTTCGATGTCAAATCAAGTAAAAAATTATATTTGTTATATTTCAACTGAGAATTCACTGAAGGAGCTCAAATGATTGAATGTATAGGAGTAGATTCATTCTTGAATGCTTGGAGTATTCATAAATGTAACAGATAAGAGTCACTCCACTCGGGCGATTCTTTTTAACTCATGGAGGAACCTATAGATACTTAAAAATGTCTCACTAATCATGTACTAATTATTGGTCTAATTAATTGACTAATTCTTTAATTATTTAATTAAGCTAATTATTTTTCCTCAATTGACTAAATCATTATCATTCAACATTTCTAATTATCAAATTTCCATTCTTTAATTAATTTAATCATTTAACCCTTTTCTCAAATATTAATTAAATATTAATTATTTAATTAATTACAATTAATTTCCTTAATTAAATAATATTTATTATTTAATTACTTGTAATTCTTATAGTTAAATTATTTCATTTAAATTATTTAAAATTAATTATTTCACTCTTCCAATTCCCCAAATTCGAATTTTGAATAATTCCATTTAATTTCATTTCTCTCAAATTCACAATTCCCCAAATACCAATTTCAATTACTTTCATCTAATTCCAAATCATCAAATTGACATTTCACCAAATCTGCAGTTGGATGAATTTCAATAAATTTTAGGTGCATTTAGAATTCGAAAATCCAAATTGAAAATGAAAATCAAATTCAATTTTAAAGTCCTACAGCACATGTTGAAATCTTAACTAATTGATCAAATCAGTTAACTCAGTTATGTCTTCAATCTCCCGTTTTCACTCCAAATAACCTTTTCAAACTAATCAATGTAATCAATCATCTCTTCAATCAATCCAATCAACTGGCTAATCTACTCAAACCACTATCCAATCTATTTAGTTGACTACTCAATCAATTTGGTTAACAAATCAATCAATTTGGTTAACAAATAAATCAACTCTGTTAACTGATCAATCTAAATCAGTTCACTCCCAATCAGAGCTTGAGTTCAAAATCCCATCTCATCTCTCATGTAAATTTATATATACAAAATCATTTTCTCAATTCAAGCTAGATCACAACTCGTTAAAATAATTGTCATCTTTATCCAAGAAATCTCAGTGCAATATTTGAGAGCCACCTACACCAGGAATTTGGAGAAGAGAAATGGAAGCAAAAATGTGGAATAGGGAGTTTAAATTAGTTTAATTCTTCCATTTATTTCATTTATTATATTTCATTATGTTTGATTTTAGATAGATTAGTTAAGGATCTGTGATCATCCTTATTTCCTAATTAGCTTAATTTACATGATTTCAAGCATGAAAACAATGGTAAACCCGATGTGAATTTATAGTGACTAAATTATCTTTTTTTATTTTTGTCATTTGTAGATCTGTACAGAACACAAAAATGGAATCATACTTGCATACACAAAATTCACAATTGCACATATTAATGCGCAATTGATGTTGTTTTGTTTCACATTTGCTATTAGATTGATTCTCAATAGATTCCATCCATGTCAGAATCAACGAACTTCTTTCTTCTGTCTTTTTCCTTTGTTTAAAATAATTTCCAAAATTGTCACGTTTAAGTAATGTGCAATTGCTTAGTCATAAATTCGCATTTGACTAGACATTAATTTGCATTTGCTAGTAGATTTGTTCGCAATTTCTTAGTAGTTAATTCACATTTTCTAGGAAAGGTCAAAATGTTTTTGTCCTATTTTCTCTGTCTTTCTGTCAATAATTAGCTCCGTTTCTACAAACAGAGAGGTCAAAGTTGTAACGAAGAGGAAAAATTAGGCTAGAAAGCCCACCATGTTCTAACAACCTTTTGGTTTTCCTATAGGGAAAGATTAGACAATATTTCTTTTGGTGCTCTTAAAAAGACCAAACAAACATTCTTCTTTTCAATACCTCACCATTGGTATGATGGATAAAATGAACACCATGTCTTTTGGAGCAACATCTCCAATAGTTCAGACAATATTGCAATGAAAGTTTAAAAATAACTTTTAGAGAGTATAGCCCAAACCAAAATTAAGAATAAAAAATAGTACACTAGTAAACAGATTCAAAGTTGTGTCTAAATTTAGAATGGACTTCATTTAATTGTACTATATTTTGTGCATATGGAGAAATTTAATATTGTCATATTATTGTGTTGTAGTTGAGAACCCCTTTAGAGAACACGATCCTTGTAATGAAGGATGCACATAAAATTAGGTTAATTTGTGCTCCCTCGTGTTTTGTTAGAATGCATATTGGAACCATAATTTTTGTTTTGTATTATGGAAGTGAAATTTGGCCTTGCAGTTGTGAATAGATTTTCCCAAATTGTGGCAAAGTATTTAAAACAAGAGAAACTATTAGAATAAATAAAAGCAATTGTTGGGATCTAAGACAAAATTCTAGTATAATTTGTCCTTCTCACTTTGTTATTTCTATTATTGACTTTTCAACTTTCTATTTCTTATCAATTGTAAAGTTTTTTATAGGTTTTTTTTTTAAGTTAGTGTGTTGTAGTTTATTACATATACATTTGTAATCACTTATAAAATTAAAAGATCAGTTTTTTAATAATTTTTAATGATTTTTTTTTATCTAATTTCAATTTTAAAATGGAAAAAAATATTATAAGAAATATTAATGTTTAATAAACAATCATTAAATTTCAATATAAAGGTTTACATAACAATAATTGGATGAGCATGTAATATAAGGATTCATGATATAAGAAACATGTTTATTTATATGAGTAAATGAAAGAGGAGTGCATAGTTTTCATAATTTTTATATTAATCAAATAATATTACACAATTTTATATATATATATATATGAGCAATGTTAAAAATATGGAAAATCCAAAATTAGAAAAGATGTTTGAATAGTAAGATTGTAAATTTTAAGTCACTATTAATCATATGATAATGCACATTTACAAATTCACCAAGTACTACAACAATGTCACAAACCTGAAAATACCAAAACAAGAAAAAGGTGAGAAAATAATAAGTCTATAGTGCTTACCTGCATAAGCTTACACAATCTGTAATTGTGTACCTAGCTCTTGTTTACACAAAAAAAGAAACATTTATTTTAAGAGTGAAAAGAGAAGGTAATTTTACATGAACAAACTCCTCTACTTAGCCTTTGAATATTCATTGTTATTGATTTGAGTGACTTAGCATGTGCGATCAATATAAATTAAATGCTAGGGCACAATTTTGGGGAGTTGTGACGTAAAAAATAGCATAGCCTTGTAATTTTACACTACATTTTTTGTGTTCATTTTGGGATTCATTCCCTAATGTGCTGCTAGGCTCATTTTAGCTTTTGAATTAGCCTTTCTCTTTTTCATGGTTCTTAAGTTTTGTTTTCTAGAGTTATTTTTTGTCAAGTTTCGTTGTTACCTTCCATCTTGCTACTTGTATTACCATTTTGAGTCAAAATTATTTGGATACTAGTGTGATGCATTGATATAATTATGAACATGCTAATATCCCACAACTGTTTTCTGTTTGATGGTCATTTCTAAACATTTTTCTGATTGTCACCTACCTAACTCATTAAAATTAATTCAAGATGAATCCAACAACTTGTTAGCCTCTTCTAATGCTCTCATCTTATTTTTTAATAAGTTGTTTCATTAGGAACAATCTCTCTGCTCTCACTTGGCACTCACATAGCTCTTTTAAGTTGTACAACTCTCTATAATACTCATGCCACACTCTTCGTTAAGACTTACTGTCGACTTATCTTTCTCAAGCTTCTTAGGTGATATTTTTATTGTTGTATTGTGATATTTCAGAATTAGAAATAAATTTAATTTTAGTTTCTATGTTGAATTATAGTGGATTGCATGTAACATTATACAAACATGGTTGCAAATTGCTAAGAGGAAACTTGGTGGTAGCAAGGGGGACAAGGAAGTGGGCTCTATTTAAGCTTGAAGCCATTACTATTGTAAAATCCACCAATGTAAGTAAATACAAAAAAATATTAACATATTGCAGTACAATAGATTGGGTCACATTAGTGAGAATAGGTTAAAAAACTTTTTGAATAAAAATTTGGTAGATCATTTTTTCCATTTTGATGCAAGAGATTTGAACTTTTTGAACATTATGTGGTTGGTAGAAAAAATAAAAATCATTTCCTTCAATTAGTAATAAATCTAGGAGTAAATTGGAAATTATTCACTCGTGTTTTTGGACCAATGGATATTGAATGAATTAGAAGATATAGATATTTTGTTTCCTTAATTGATAAAGTTTCTAGACACATGTGGTTACTTTTCTTATTGAATGAATTTGAAGTTTTCACTAAATTAAAAGATTTTAAGGCCTTAGTTGAAAACAAAATAAATTGAAAAATTAAGGTTTTAAGAATTGATAATGGAAGAGAATATTGTTCTAAGAAATTTGTTGAAATTTGTAAGAATGCATGAATTGTTGAAAAAAATAATATTTTGTATACTTAATAAATAGAAATACTACAATGGATGAATTAGACAATAATGGAAAGATCTAAAAGTATGTTAAGTGGTTCACAAATTTATAAATGCTTTTGGGAAAAAGCTGCAACAACTACTTGTTACTTATTAAATAGATCTCCCTGTAAGGCTCTTGAAACAACATGTTATGAATGATGTGTACATATTTAAGAAACCTTTTGTTTCACATTCAAGGGTATTTGGCAATGAGGTTTAAGTTCATGTGCCCAAAGAAAAATGATCTAAGTTGGATCCAAAAGATTAAAAAGTGCTTTTTCATTGCATATGGTGATAATGTAAAAGTATATAACTTATGGAATCCTACAACCACTAAAATTATCTTTTCTAGAGATAAGTTATTCAAGAAAATTAGTTATTATTTATCTTCAACAACCAAAGGAAAAAGAAAAGAATTGTTTTTTCTACAAAGAGTGCATTTTTAAATTAAGGAGAGAAGTACACCTTGGAAAGATTAAAGAGATGGACAAGAGGAAAAGGAAGAAAAATATGGGCTTCTAGAATTAGTTACTAATAAAACTGACAAACAGGAAGAGGTTGAATAAGATCATTATTATCAAGCTCCCCATACTTATATTCTCATATGATCGACTATTGCCACACCTAACAACCTATGTTGTAATTACATGGTTAGTCAACATTTCCACAATCTTCAAGGTACTCAAACACTATTCCTTTTGTAGAAAATGCTTATAGGGAGCACACCCTTGACCCAAACAGAGATATTGGCTCAACAAGTAGAAGATCTCCAAAAGAAAATGACTAGCATGCAAACATTTAATGACAAAAAGAGATATACTAGGGAGTATATCTATCCTTTTCCTTTTGAAAGGACTTTATAACATAGTGACCACAATTACAGTGAATCCAAGGAGTAGAGATTGTGTTCTGATCACCCGAAGATCCAAGGTTACATTACAAGCGGTACCATCAAACCCCCCTCCACGGACAAAAAATTACAATATGGTCGACCAACTAAAAAAAATTGCAGCCTAAATTTCATTATTTGAGTTGCTTCGCATCTCACCGGCTCATAGGGTGGTCCTAGACAAAGCATTAAAAGTATATACTGTTGCTAGAGATATAGATGAGAATGCACTTCAATCCATGGTTGGAAACTTGGCAGCTTCAAAAGTAGCATTCACTAAATGGGATGTACCTACAGACAGGCCTACGCAAAATGACACTCTACACTTAGAAGCTCTTATTCACAGAAAGAGGGTTCGAAGAGTGCTCATAGATGGTGGATTCTAGATCAACGTATGCGTCAACAAGAGGTGGTAATTCAATATTACCCCTATCTCTTATTCAAGTACTCAATGAAGCTTCTATCATAGAAGAAGAGCCAACCATTCGACATAATCTCCCATTCATCATTAATACAATTGACTATCCTGTGTCTTCAATTGAAGAAATTGATGAATATGAATCAAATAGAGAAACATATATAGAGAGTATAATTGATTCACATGACTATGAGTTTCTATCTACACACAGTTGAAGTACATTTTCATCTCTTAGTGCTTATGACAGCCAACCAATTGAACATGATGGCATCCAATATAAAGAAATACCAATCTTCCCACCATCAGTCAAGTATGTTTGCGATAATATAATCCATATGATCTTGGAATCAACTTCTCCTGTTGAAGGACAAGATCTTTGTCTGATGTATCCTAACTTAATAGACTAGGGGCAAGAAGGACAACCACAATTAGATTTATTTCAAAGTGATGAAGCTATAGCTGAATTCTTGGGTGCAAGGGATGGACTTCCTTATGATGATCATAAAGTTGGCTTTACCATTTATCTTGATAGAGCTACATACTTTGGAGAAGCAAGCTCCTCTTCCAATTCAGATGATGAAAATTAAGCAGAACATATGGTTCACAACAAATTGGACAACCTTCCCATAAACAAAGATTCCTATGTGCAATTTAATATTTGATTGAATGAGTTTCAGGGCTGATACATGCGACATGTTCTCCATCTAGCCTTACGACTTCTAGGAGTAAGTCGGAACCTAGGGCGGGAGGATGCAGTACCCCTACCCTAATCAATTTCTAATCCCGGTTTAATCTTGGTTAGTTTATCATAATATAATGTTATAGTCAGATGTTTGATTTAATGCATAGCTGTCGATGTGGTTTTCGCACCAGTTTGTATGCAAGTTATTAATTCTCCTATTTCGTGTTATGATCTCGAGCTAACGCTTTCATTAAGTTTATATATGTATGCATGTATGACTCTTGGTTGCAGGAGATTTTCGGTACAGTGTCGCATGGGTGCGAGATTCGTCTCTGCCTGGATTTGCAGGCTTGAGTGTACCTCTTTAATGCTTAGAGTTGGATTAGGTGGTCCGGAGTTTCTCATTTGACCATAGTCGTGCTCAAGTGAGCATCGTTAGTCGTCGCCAGTATCCCCTTTTGGTTGGGTTTGCAAATCATCTGTCCGATTGACTTTCTTGGTTTGCGTGCTTGCGTGTGTGGTTAAATCGAGTGATTGATCATTAATCTTTAATTGATTTAATGTGTGTTTATGCATTAGTTTATTTGGGGACTCAATCAAATAGGCTCTTTTTTTTATGTGATTAATCATTATTTGAATTGCTTGATTCAATTTAGGAGCAAGTTCAATTGAATGGTTAATTTTAATGTTAAATTTATTATGTTTATGCTTATGAAAAGAAAGATTTAAATTTAATTGAAATATAAATTAATTTAATCTTGTTAGCTTTTTGAAATAGAAACGTTAAATTTTAGTTGAGTGAGAAAATCAATTGTAAATGGGAAAAGCAAGTTAAATTATTGATATAGTTTGAAAGAATTATTTTTAAATAAAATATTTTAATCCCAAAAATAAAAAATTTGGTCAAACTTCTCCATATAACCTAGACTTTTGGAAAATATTGGGGATTGAAATTTTTTGGGGAAAAATATTTTTGGAAAATATTTTGGAGGAAAATTTGGGGGTTTTGGAAGGAGGAGAAATTTCTTGAGCCTGCAGTTTGGGCTCCTCTCTAAATCTTTTCCAGGATTGCTATACGAGGTAAGATTCTAGTTTATATTTTTTGTCTCTTTGCTTATCAGAAATTGTTTTGGATTTTGAAGAAAACTGTTTGGGAAAAATTGGAATAATCTCAACTATTTGGGGAAAATGGAGCAGCTGTAAATTTTATTTCCAATTCAAACCTTTCTTGTTTGTTTCCATCTCAAGTTTAGTTTTGGTTGCTCTTGTTTCAAAATCAAAAATAAAATAAAAATGAGATTGGCCGTTTGCAATGGAAATTGGTTTAAATTCCAAATTTATGCTTTCAAATTCAAACTTTAAATCAGATAATCTGCCTGGGATTTGATCAAGGATGTTAATCCTTATTGTTTTGCTAATTTGGTGTTGTTTTGGAGAGTTTTTTCCTTCCTAAATCTGGGTATTTGTAAATATTAGAAACCCATGCTTTTTGGAAATAAAATTTAAAAAAAAAAATTATATTTAAAGTATCTGTGAGACTGTGGGATTATTTTGCTATGTGTTAAGTTTTTTTTTTTTTATTAACAGCAAAATTTAAAAAATATATATATAAAAAGAACTGTTTTAACCCCATCCATGTGGGAGTTTTCCCCACCACGTGGAGGGGTGCTGTGTCCCTTTGGGTAGCAACGCTTCCCATGGGGGCTGCGTGCTCCCTTTGGGAACAGCAGCGCTCCCATGGGGGCTGCGTGCTCCCATTGGGAAGCAGCCCTTCCCCAAATGGAAGCGTGAGCTCATAAGCAGGGGGGCCACATGGGTACCCTCCCCCATATAAATGTTTTTTTTTAGTTTTTATAAAATTCATTTTTTTTAATGTATTTTTTTAATCAAAAAAAAATATATAATATTTTAATATTATTTAATGTTAATTTTTAATTAAGTTTTTATTTATGATTAATGTGGCATAAATTATAATTCATGATTAATTTGATATTAATTAATTGTATAATGGAATATATACGTTTATTAATATTCAAATTTCATTTTATGATTAATGCACTTTTTCTAATTAAATTCTAGAATTGCTAATTTCGCAATTAAATATTAATTGGTTATATTTTATTAATCTTGGATTAATAAATATATTTATTAATTAAGAGTTAATTGGGGTATTTGTCTCATTGAGGAAGTATTGATTTAAAAATTATAATATAGAATATTATTTTATTGGGAAATTGTTGAAATAAAATATATTTATTAATTGATTATTTATAAATAATATTTTATTCAAGAACATATCATTTGAGTAATTGAGAAGTAAATGAAATATTTTATCAATGGATATTTAGATCATTTAAACGATATACTATTGGAAATTAATAATGTATTGTTTGGAATGTTGGCGAGTTAATGGTATTTTCAATTTGTAAAATAAATGGTATAGTTATAATCCTCCTCTGTTTTGAGACATAGGCGAATGGACCATTGGAATTGTGGTATTGTACTTACCTAGTAATGGTGATTTTTCTATCAATGCAATTCGAAAACTTAGATCATTAGAATACTTGATTGACTATTAAAGTTCAAATCAATATGGGAAAATATTGTCTTGTCTAGTTATTGCCTTTGCGAGTTGAATTTCTGTATTTGCTTTTGCTTAAGTAATGGCAAGTCATTCTTTGTTTGATTGGATCCGGTCATATGGTTGATTTGGGTACCTATTTCAGACCTCTGTCTCGAGTTGACTGTTGTATTGTGGTGGTGTTGTAGTTGGTCGTATCCTTTATGTGGGTGTCGAATGTTGATTCGTGGTTGACCATAGTTTGTCAGGTCTTTGGTTAGAGTACCGTTAGTAAGTGTATCTCTTGGAGTCGTGTTTGACCAAATGGTGGATTTCTCCATTTTGAACTCTGTTCGGCTGACCATGTGTATGTCTTGGTTTGAGTTCGTTTGAGTATAGTCTAGTGTTGTATGGGAAAGTGGCTTTCGATTGGGGGTGACGCCCAAAGTGCCTGCTGGGTAACCCATCGAAAGTGAGTCTAATAAGTGATAACCTAATAGTAGATTAGAATGTGAATCTCTAAGTAAGATAATTGTGCCTCGCACATGGGACGAGTGCTAACATAAACTCGACATGCTGTGAGAAGGCCTGAAATGGCAAACCATCATCCTCGTCTTCATGAGAGGATGTGTGGGTCCACATAAGGCTTGGATGGGCCGGAGGTTCGGATTAGGTTGCCAGGGTAACCCAATGTATGGGGTTGAGACCTATGAAGACCTACCATGGTAACCATACTAGGTTGTGTAATGACACTTGTCCCTATGTTCGCTAGTGTGTTGTCGTATTGTCCTATTAGGAGCATGTTTGTGGGTCATCCTATTGTTTGTGCCCTTGTGAGTATCGGGTTTCATGTTAGACCTTGGGTGGTGATGACTCAGTTTTGTGGATGTCCGAATGAACCTTGGTATTAGCTTCAATTGTTATTCAGCTGGATCGTTTCCTTTTCAAGGATCATTTATGTATTTATTGACCGATGCGATCGCTTGTATATTGTTTATGTTTCGCCTTGATGGTAGGATTGTAAATTATGAGAGCCTCATGTATTCTTAACTTTATTAATTATCAGAGGGGTCTTGCAGTTGAGTAGACCCAGAGATGTAGCCATTTAGGGGTGAACTCCGAGATCATCTTGCTGTTATGTGATTCTTATTCTCTTATGTTTCATGTTTAGTGTTAGCATGCATGAATGGCATTTTGATAGAATGTATAAGTGGTTTAGATGATGATTAATTTTAAATACATGTTTGCAGTTCTCTCTTGAATGCAGTAAATTGGAATAAGTAATAATGTAGCTTATGATAATGGAATATATTCAATTGTTGCTAAGGAAATTAAGTATGCATGAAAAGATCTCATATGTTTATGATGAAATTCTAGTGTGTTAGAATATTATATGCATGGCTTATATTTTAATGAAAAGCTTGAATGTAGATTATGAATAGATCTTAATGGATGAAACTTGGCTTGTGATTTATATTTCCATCTTTTGAAAGAAATTATCCTTGTGTAAGAATTATCTCGTTATTAAGATAATTAGCTTATTGGATTAATTGTGTGAGTTAAGTGAATTGTTAAATTTAAGTAATCTCGTTGGGAAAATCTTAAGGTGTTAGTTGTTGTCTTCCACTGTGTAATTTCAAATTTGATATTTCATTGTATCATTGTGTTGTGTTTAACTTTTAAAAGAAAATTTATTGAACTCTATTCTTGTGTTATGGCTTAATCCCTTCGAGGTTTCCTGATGAGGCATTACAGTGATAATGTAAAAGGATATAACTTATGGAATCCTACAACCACTAAAATTATCTTTTCTAGAGATAAGTTATTCAAGAAAATTAGTTATTATTTATCTTCAACAACCAAAAGAAAAAGAAAAGAATTGTTTTTTTACAAAAAGTGCATTTTTAAATTAAGGAGAGAAGTGCACCTTGGAAAGATTAAAGAGATGGACATGAGGAAAAGGAAGAAAAATATGGGCTTCTAGAATTAGTTACTAATAAAACTGACAAACAGGAACAGGTTGAATACGATCATTATTATCAAGATCACCATACTCATATTCTCATATGATCGACTATTGCCACACCTAACAACCTATGTTGTAATTACATGATCAGATAACATTTCAACAATCTCCAAGGTACTCAAACACTATTCCTTTTGTAGAAAATGCTTATAGGGAGCACACCCTTGACCCAAACAGAGATATTGGATCAACAAGTAGAAGATCTCCAAAAGAAAATGACTAGCATGCAAACATTTAATGACAAAAAGAGCTATACTAGGGAGGATATTTATCCTTTTCCTTTTGAAAGGACTTTATAACATAGTGACCACAATTACAGTGAATCCAAGAAGTAGAGATTGTGTTGTGATCACCTGAAGATCCAGGGTTACATTACAAGGGGTACCATCAAAACCCCCTCCACGGACAAGAAATGACAATATGGTCGACCAACTAAAAAAAAATCCAGCCTAAATTTCATTATTTGAGTTGCTTCGCATCTCACCGGCTCATATGGTGGTCCTCGACAAAGCATTAAAAGTATATATTGTTGCTAGAGATATAGATGAGAATGCACTTCAATCCATGGTTGGAAACTTGGCAACTTCCAAAGTAGCATTCACTAAATAGGATGTACCTACAAACAGGCCTATGTAAAATGATCCTCTACACTTAGAAGCTCTTATTCACAGAAAGAAGGTTCGAAGAGTGCTCATAGATGGTGGATTTTGGATCAATGTATGCATCAAGAAGAGGTGGTAATTCAATATTACCCCTATCTCTTATTCAAGTACTCAATGAAGCTTCTATCATAGACGAAGAGCCAACCATTAGGGATAATCTCCCATTCATCATTAATACAATTGACTATCCTCTGTCTTCAATTGAAGAAATTCATGAATATGAATTAAATAGAGAAACATATATAGAGAATATAATTGATTCACATGACTATGAGTTTCTATCTACACACGGTTGAAGTACATTTCCATCTATTAGATCTTATGACAACCAACCACTTGAAGATGATGGCATCCAATATAAAGAAATACCAATCTTCCCACCATCAGTCAAGTATGTTTGCAAAAATAGAATCCATATGATCTTGGAATCAACTTCTCCTATTGATGGACAAGATCTTTGTCTAATGTATCCTCACTTAATAGATTGGGGGTGAGAAGGACAACCACAATTAGATTTATTTCATAATGATGAAGCTATAGCTGAATTCTTGGGTGTAAGGGATGGACTTCCTTATGATGATCATAAAGTTGGCTTTTCCATTGATCTTGATTGAGCTACATACTTTGGAGAAGCAAGCTCCTCTTCCAATTCAGATGATGAAAATGAAGCAGAACATATGGTTCACAACAAATTGGACAACCTTTCCACAAACAAAGAGCAGTCAACATTACTAGTTGAAGAAACCAAAGAGATCAATATTGGAAATGTTGAGACTGTACACAAGATACACCTGGCAAAGCCTCTGAATCCAATGGAACAAAAAAATTCATTCAATTTTTCACACAAAGGCCAATCAACTTTGCATGGTCTTATTCTAATATGCTAGGGTTAGACACCAAGTTAGTCTTGCATCATCAGCCATTACTTCCTGGAGTAAAACCATATAAGCAAAAACTTAGAAAGATGCATCCTCATATAGCTCTGTTGGTCAAGATCGAATTGCAGAAATTGTTGGATGTGGGTTTCATCAGACCTGTCACCCATAGACTATGTTGAATGGATCTCTAATCTAGTATCAGTAACCAAACATACTAGCGGTATCAGAATCTGTACTCACTTCAGAGATCTCAACAAAGCCTACCAAAACTATGACTTTACACTCCCTAACATAGAAATGATTGTGGATTTCACAGTTGGCAATGGAATGCTATCACTCATCGTTGGTTTTTATGGTTAGAATCAGATCAAGATTGCATGAGAAGATCAACATAAAACAACTTTCACATGTCCATGGGGAACCTATTGCTGGAACGTGATTCCATTTAGCCTTAAAAATGTTGGTGCTACACATCAAAGGGCAATGACCAGTTTATTTCATGACATGATACACAAAATCATGGAAGACTATGTAGATGATTTACTAGCTAAGTCCAAATCAAGGGATGGTCATCCGGATGTCGTTGCTAAAATATTTAATAGACTTGAACAATACAATGTCAGTCTCAATCCCAAAAAGTGAATGTTTGGAGTAACATCTGGAAAACTCTTGGGGTTCATTGTATCAAACCGCGGCATAAAAATAGATCCAGAAAAAGGTGAAAGTTATACTAGACATGTCGTCACCCACCACACTCAAGAAACTGAGAAGTATGCAAGGGAGACTATAATCCATAAGATGCTTCATTGCACAATTGGAAAACAAGTGTCAACCATTTCAACATCTTTTGAAGAAAGGTGTCACGTTCAAATGGACAGAACAATACCAAGAGGCATTTCAAACACTAAAAAAAATTAAAGTCCAATTAGCCCTACTATATATTTATTGAAAGAGGATAAATAGTCAAAAGAGAATTTCAAGTTAAAGAGTTATCAAAGATACATTTTTTAGGAGATTATGAGCTATTGTGGTTGAGGTGGTTAATAAAAAGTCATATTATATTTTATTAAAGAAAAACCATTTTTTTAATTATTTTATTTTCTAAATATCAAAATGGTTAGAAAACAACACAAATCTTAGATAATGATGAACTCCAAGAATGAGTGATAACAGTAAAAGAGGTTGAACCAAAGTCCATAATGATGATAACTCTAAATCATGTCTTCAACTAAAGCTCATCCAACAATGGTTTCAAACATAATATCACGAGATTAAATTTTTATTCATTCTATCATTAAGGTACACTTCTCTTGCTTTTAATAAAATCACACTTTCATCGTCAACAAATAATTAAATTCTCTCAACTTGCAATGTGTTGAAATATCAATTAAGTATTTTGAATTTTCATCTCAAATTTATAATTATGTTTGTCACTATTTTGTAATAGGTTACAGGTCGTATGATTTATGCTATAAATGTAAAACACAACTTATATGACAATAGGGACAATCATATGTTTTAAATGATCTTAGAAATATATTAAATGTTTATCATGACAATAGATACATACAAATTTTCAGATACATATGTTTTAAATATCATAGCAGAAAACTAATTGTTTGATTCAAATAAATAGATATCTGAAGTCTATTTTGAGGAAACATATGTTTGATATGATTTTAGAAATATATTAAATTTCAATGGTGGCAATAGATTGAACCATCCCTTCCAGAAAACTATTGGGTTGGTCAACAGAAATCCACCTCTCAGAGAAAGGTGCTCCAGGTTTATACATATACAGTTTACAAATATAGATATCAGGATTACGAAAAATTCCACAAAATAAAATTCGATCACACGACACTGTGGCACAAACATTTAAAACAGGGTGGTGTTGAGGGAGAGTTTCCAATTGCCTCCATAAATTTCCTTCCCAATCATATTGCTCTATTCCTTTACTTGTAAATGCAATTAGTCGTTGAAAGGCATACATAACATCGAGGCAAGAATTAGGAATAGACATATTTATTGTTGTCCATGCTCTTGTGGTGGGATCAAATCTTTGACATCTACTAATATCAATGACATAAAACATTCCTTCAATAAAAAGACCCCTACAGCTGTACATTCCCTGGTGCATCTTAGGAAGAAGCTCCCACTTGTCTTCATCTACTTTATAAACTGCTGCTTCACGAAGTTCATTGAGACCATTATCATTTCCTCCCGCAATGTAAATCGATCCATCAGGTGAGGCACAACATGCAAACTCTAGGTTTGCAGGTCTGGGGGTGGGAAATTCAGCACCATGCTTCCATATACTAGGTAAAAAATCATATATCAATAACAATGGAGTTAAATGGCGTGACTGGCCCAGCACAACAATCTTATGATTCACATTTATAATCTTATGAACGATTGCGTTTGTGGGAGGGAGCAGTTTACGTGACTGATCAGTAGGATCGTATATAGATATGCTAATATGATCCTCGAGAAAACATATATATTTCTTAGTCAGCCCAAACTTAATTCTATCCTGATAAAACTGAAAACTTTCCAACATTTCTTTGGCAGGTTCCAACAGCTGCTTAATTTTTGAGTGACATATGTATGGCACTCTTAATAAGATGTCTCGAAATATTTGCTCAGGGAGTTCCCGCAAAAAATCCATTATCAACTTTTTCTTCTTAAGGATATGAAGCTTTAGAGTGTGTACAAATTCGAAGAATTATACCGAGTTGTTGGATCTGTAGACGTTGCTTTATACCTGCAAACGCTTCTCCAGATTTAAAGGTCACCACGTTTGGGGATTCCTTATAATAGAGACTAAATTAACCGTAAAATATTTATGTAATTTATATATATATATATCACATATAAACGAAATATTTCTATTATTTACGAACTACTTAGAATAAAACCGAGGGTGGTTAATCTATGCTACCATTTTAGACCTCCATTGAGACAATTACTGCATATTTTAATTACAATATTAGTCTTCATGAAGGGCAATATACATATATATTAGACCCTTGGAAAACTTCCCCAGAAAATCTCTCCAGAATAATTATTCTATTGGCAGGTTGGTAATCTTTTAACTTTCTTCTCAGTTTGGGTTTCTTTTGGTTTGTGCGTCCAGTCACTTTATTTTACATTAATTAATTGTGCATTGTAATTATATATATAGTGATTTTGAAATCATTTTCACCAATAGCTTTTTCCTGACTGATGTTACAGCTGCAATTTAAATGAGATCCCTGTACCTTATAACTTCCATTATATGTTCAGGAATTACAAAGCTTCCTACATAGATACAGATATTTGTGAAATAACAGTAAACAGACGTAAGAGGGGAACACGAAATATTTAGTATTTCATGTTAAGTTGATCGAGTCATGGTAGTATCAGCATGAGTGATTTCAGAGAAATTTTTAGTATTTCATGAAATATGAAATTATGAACATTTGTTATATGAAATTAGTGTTAAATGAATTATTCATGCTATGAAAGAATGGTCCATCTGAACCAATACTCAAGAAGGAAATAGTCTATTGTTCAACAGTTTACTGAGTTTGGAATAAAGTTGAACTTTGAGTTTTTAAATTTATATTTGAGAGTGAAGTTCTTAGAACACCAATTCAACATAAATTTAATTTTCTACTACATTCTGTGCAAAATATTAAAGTTTCTTATGCCCTAGATAGGGAATAGGTAGAGAAGATAGCAAAACTTTTACTTAATAACTAAAGTATCAAATAATTAAAGTTCTTTCTTCTTGGCACAAATATTTTCTAAGCATAAAAAAACTTCATAACATTAGAAGACAAGGGCTGCAAGCAGCGAAGTTCCTGCCAGTCTTTGCTTTTGTTTCTGCTGCACAAACTTTTTATGCACCAATAAAATCTCTGGGAGGCAATGGATGTGATAAAGCTTTTTCACACTTTCCAAATGCATGTTTCTTTCATCTGTTTCATTCAAAAAAAATTGTGTAAAGATTTAGTAGTTTGAATAATAAAAGTCATCAGACACAACAGAAGACCAATAGTTAATAACTTAATACACAGAAGTAAGCTAGAGAGCATCCCAACGATTGGCTTCCACATCAAACAATGCCCTAAGTATAGGCCAAAGTTAGGCCAGGCATTCCTTTCATGAAGTTGCAGAGACTCAAACTTTCATATCAGCATTTGGTAATAGACCCATGAGCTATGCTCAAACTCCAGAAAACCTTGAATTAAGGGATGGGATTTAGCATACAAAATTAAAGCCATGGATTATGCCCAAGAACAAATACTAGTATTTTAGAACTCCAGCAATAAAATACCCATTCACTATATCTTTATAAAGCATCATTTACCACTGACTGTTTCCCCTCACTATGGAGGTTCTATAGTTGAGTTGAGCCACTCAATCCTCAACCACCACTCATCATTTACTCATGTAGGGACGCAGTTGAAGCCCCTCACCGCTCCATTCTCACACAGATATTATTACAGATATTATTGGAGTGATTTGTGTGGAATAGCACAACAAATGGGGAAAAAGAGAGTTGCAGATGAGGGAAGATAAAAGCCTTCCCTCAGTCACCGCATTTCTTCCTTCCATTTACTTGTACAGGTTTTATTGTGGATATCCAAAGGCTTGACATACCTTGTCAAGTTTTTTATTTGACAGTGCTATTAAATAATTACCTAGAGTTTGAGTCAATATTTTTAATGGAGTTTAGAAAGATAAGTAGAGAGCATTTGACAGTCGATGGGAAGGGAAATGTAACATTCTCTTTTTGAACCACAAACACTGAACTGTTAGTCGTTGACATGGATTAGGGTTGACTGGATTCTGTCAACTCTTAGATTTTGTTATTCTTTTAGTTTGTCAGCTAGTTTTAGTTGAGTCAATTGAATAAGGAATGGTGCAGTTATTCCATTAGCTATCTTCCCTTAAATTAGGGAATCAACTTCAATTAAATTTTGGGTAAGTGTTTGTCAATAGCTAGCATTGAACGTGGTATATGTGGAACGCTTGAGTTGAAGATTACCTAGGTTGTGCTGGGAAGAGGAAAGGCATAATTGATTATCACAAACACAAAAACTTCATTCTGTTCACAGAAATTGGATGCTGCTACAACAGCTTTTTGCTTGAGACAACCCTTTTTCCTTGCAAAAAAATTGAAGATGATTTATGACGTATTCTTTTGTTGCGTTGCAAATCCTCTAGGTGATTTTTGCCATCTTGTACCTTTGCACATATATTTGCTTCCGAGGCAGTTAGGGTTAAAATTTGCAAACGTAGATGTCTGGTGGGCAACCCAATATCTGCCACCTGCTTGATCGTCGAGGGAGGATGGGGGGACTTGTATGCAAGATGTCAAAATCCTGTCCTGTCAAGCAAGTATGCAAGATGTCAAAGTACTGTCGAAGCATGTGGATTATTAACGGATTTCGTCTGATCCTTGAAAACCCCATATCCCTGCAACGCACCGACAGAGCTATCCCTTTTTGTTGGCCATGTGTTTCTAGCGACTGCGCTCTGCCAAAGTTCTATTTTGGCAGCCCCTGCACCTCCCTCTGGAGTCGTGCGTTCTGTCCCGTTGAGAACTGCGCGAACCCCTGCAAACCCTCGACAACACCAGTAGTTAAACGCCACAAAATTTGTCAAGAATATTTTGCTTAACTAATACGCAAGTTTAACGGTTTGAACATTAGCAAATGCAAAAATATTTGAGAATAATTATTTTTGATTGGTGCATTGGCATTGCATAAATCACTAGTTAATAAAGAGGCCTCCGCTATAGTCCCTGCGGGCAGGAACTAATAATCCAGTAAATCAGCAAGGTAATCTCGTCAAAATTCACAGTGAGATCACATTAAGTCTTTCAGAAATACTATATATTTTTACAAGTTATAAACAGATTACAAATATACAGAACACATTACAAATATATTAATATAAGGAACTTGTGTGAACAAAAATTACTTCTACCATTTTACAATTCTTATAAATTCGTGTATATATAAAGTCATTCATTACTACGGTCAAACTATAATATTTGGAATTGAGTTTATTAGACTATTTAGGGGACAAATAAGTTTATAAGTCTATTTAGGGGACAAGTAAGTAGTGGAAATAAGGCTTCATGTGGATTACCATGTGGGTTTAGATCGACATCCACAAGCACTGCCATGTAAGAAAACTAGTTCTTTAAAAAAATTGATTCTTTCTATCCTCAATGAAGACGATTGATTATGTGTCAATGATGATTCATCCAAGGTATCTGAAACTTGGTTGTTTGGATGGATGACTTTTTATGGGGCGGATCAACCACGAAAACTGGCATGACACGTTGGTGGTAGTGGTTGGTTTTGTTGTATGGCACCTCAATAGATTGCTACATACACCTATGTGAATATATATAGTAAGTCATTTATTATTTTAAAATAAGCTTATTAGTCTATTTAGGAGAGAGGGGTTGGTAGTGGTGGATCCTATGTTCGAGGATCCACATGGAGCACCACATAGGTCTAGATCAATATCCACGAGCATTGCCAAGTAGGAAAACTAGTTCTCTAAATAAAAATTAAAACTTTATCCTTCATGGAGGAGACCTACCATGTGTGAAATGGCAATTCATACAAGGTGTCCAAACCTTTGCCATTTGGATATATGAACATTCATGGGGCAGCTCAACCATGACAAGTGGCATAGAACTTCGGTGGTACTAGCTAATTTTTCCACATGTCGGTCAAACAATCTACCACCCTCTGTGCTCGACAATGCAAATTAAACATGTTTTGCCTCCTCACTCCATTCCAACTAGCCACATTAACTATGTGTCCCTTTGCATTTACTCGATCTATTTAGTGTGCAATATCCAACAAAGGGTCCATTAAATGTTTCATTTTATTGCACATCATTCCCACTTTCCCTCCCTTCTTTCACACATATTATGGAGTGTTTGTGACCTTTGCCTCTGGAACATGTTCAACTCAGGTCATTGAAAATCCTATTCTCACACCAGAAGATGTTTAGCTCTATGAATTCTTTGGCATTTTTCTAAAGGTTGGTTTGGTGTTATCCTTTCCTCATCTTGCAAGTGTTCTCTCTATCACTGAAGGTATGTGTTCATCTATTTTTTTACACACTTTATTCTCCTTGTAGGTACAGGGTATCAAATTCACTTCGCTACACAAATCTTAGCATATCTGGAGAGTGGTTAATGGGAGATATCACACCTTGACAGTAGTTAACATAAGATATCACTCTAGCCAAATTTTCTTTATACCTTGTATGTCATACTTAATTGTGTATGATGTCCCATTAACATATAACCAATTTATAACTATTTACCATGACTGATAATGTCCTAAATGCCCTAAATTCCTCTTGTGATCAATCATTAAAGAGTGCTTGTGTATTTGTGTTTAAATGTAATTTTTATAAATTTTAATGTGGAAATATATTTTAATGATTTTATTTGGCAATTCAATAACTGTAAAGATAAATGGGTCTTATATGTTTTCATTTTAATATGCTTTTCATAATTAGGGCATATAGGTGAAATTGGGGAATTAAAAATATAATATATTCTATTAGTTTAAAAAATTGAAATGTTCATCAGGTTTTATAAGGGCAAATTAGTTCATTTTTATTATTAAGCTTATTTTGGAGTTTTGATTTCTCAAAACCCTCATTATAACATCATTGGGCCCTTGGTCTGCTGGTGAATTTGAAAGGTTCTTAATGAGCCAACCAAGGATCAAGTCTTGTTGAGTGCAAGGATCTAACATCTAAAGGGGACGAGGTTGGGATCATGCCCTAGTAAAATTTGGTCCAATGGATAGCTCACAATCCTTGGCTCTTGGCCAAAGAGGTTCTTGTGCTCAGACTTAGGTGACCAAAATGGATTTAAGGACAAACATCCATAAAATTAACCCTCCTTATGTGGAGATTTTTAAATGGTGATTGTGGGAGAAATTTTGTGGTGATTTTTGCTTTGTGTTAGGATTGGGGAAGTGTGTATTCTCCTCCATGGATTTGTGCTTCCATTCGGTGTGTTGAAATAAATTCATGTTTGAATTTTTTGGGCAATTTTGACGTAGGTGCTTCAATTCTTCATTTTTCTCCTTGTTTTTTTATTTTTTAATGGTTGCAAATGGAATTAGGATGTACAAGCCTTTATTTACTCAAAAATAATTAATTTTAATATACTAGTTTATTTGATTTAAGAAATTTTTGTAAACATTGCATTTAGAAATGTTTTGTCATGCCAAAATTTTAATTGAATGGGAAAATTGAGTATTTTATTATGAAAATTGAGTGTTGGATGCATAGAGACCAAAAGTGTGTTTTTACACTTTTGACGTTTAAAAAACTTCAAAATTTTGTGTTCTTTGGGGTATTTTCATGGTGGAAAACACAATTCGCTAATTTTCGGAAAAAGGTTTGGACAAGAGGAAATGGTGGAATATTTGTTAATTCTAGATTAAATATAATGTGAAATGATAATTTTAGTATAGGAAATTTTGAATTAGATTGATTTGGATCCCATCTCACTATGTTATTAAGAATTGTGAAATTGTGCTTAAGTGATGAATGAAATGTGAAATTGGCATCGTGTTTTACTTTTTTTCCTCGCTCATGTAGTATGGGATTATCTTAGGGTGTGGGCATTAGAGTTGGTTGGTTGAGTGAATCTGAATGGGGACTAGGGCACAAAGTGGCTACTAGGATAACCTATTGGAGAGTTATTTATAATAAGTGAAAACTAAATAAAACATAGGTAATAAAACAAAGATAATTTGATATCATTATCATGCCTAGAGTGCTAGTAAATACGTAGGATGATTTGGGATGACCTAGGGGTTTTGGGGGTGTTTATTTGGTTTGATAAAGTCTCCTCATCTTGATGAAAATTGCAGAACGGAAATTAAAATCAATAGGAAAAATAGAAAACAAGGGGAAAAATAAGAAATGTATCAGAGGATAACTCTACTTGAAAATTATGGTGATTTAATAAGATTAGATGTTCCATGGATTATGGTGATTTATATGTCAAATTTTTAATTGCAATTCATATAGAAATGACATTTATCTTCATTTTCATATTCATTAGCAATAGACATTTGACAATGTTGTTGCCATGAAGGTTATGAGCGCACTTTATATAACAATATTTGATTTGGTTTTGTTGAACAAACAATTTTTACATTTTATTTGCAAGAATGCTTTTAGTCAACTTCTTCTTTTGGGTTACATACTTCCTCTTCTTGATGTTGGATTATTGAGTGTAATCTAAAATATCGATAAAAAAACACAATTAATTTTATAAATAGTCATGCAAATAATTTCGATGTCAAATCAAGTAAAAAATTATATTTGTTATATTTCAACTGAGAATTCACTGAAGGAGCTCAAATGATTGAATGTATAGGAGTAGATTCATTCTTGAATGCTTGGAGTATTCATAAATGTAACAGATAAGAGTCACTCCACTCGGGCGATTCTTTTTAACTCATGGAGGAACCTATAGATACTTAAAAATGTCTCACTAATCATGTACTAATTATTGGTCTAATTAATTGACTAATTCTTTAATTATTTAATTAAGCTAATTATTTTTCCTCAATTGACTAAATCATTATCATTCAACATTTCTAATTATCAAATTTCCATTCTTTAATTAATTTAATCATTTAACCCCTTTCTCAAATATTAATTAAATATTAATTATTTAATTAATTACAATTAATTTCCTTAATTAAATAATATTTATTATTTAATTACTTGTAATTCTTATAGTTAAATTATTTCATTTAAATTATTTAAAATTAATTATTTCACTCTTCCAATTCCCCAAATTCGAATTTTGAATAATTCCATTTAATTTCATTTCTCTCAAATTCACAATTCCCCAAATACCAATTTCAATTACTTTCATCTAATTCCAAATCATCAAATTGACATTTCACCAAATCTGCAGTTGGATGAATTTCAATAAATTTTAGGTGCATTTAGAATTCGAAAATCCAAATTGAAAATGAAAATCAAATTCAATTTTAAAGTCCTACAGCACATGTTGAAATCTTAACTAATTGATCAAATCAGTTAACTCAGTTATGTCTTCAATCTCCCGTTTTCACTCCAAATAACCTTTTCAAACTAATCAATGTAATCAATCATCTCTTCAATCAATCCAATCAACTGGCTAATCTACTCAAACCACTATCCAATCTATTTAGTTGACTACTCAATCAATTTGGTTAACAAATCAATCAATTTGGTTAACAAATAAATCAACTCTGTTAACTGATCAATCTAAATCAGTTCACTCCCAATCAGAGCTTGAGTTCAAAATCCCATCTCATCTCTCATGTAAATTTATATATACAAAATCATTTTCTCAATTCAAGCTAGATCACAACTCGTTAAAATAATTGTCATCTTTATCCAAGAAATCTCAGTGCAATATTTGAGAGCCACCTACACCAGGAATTTGGAGAAGAGAAATGGAAGCAAAAATGTGGAATAGGGAGTTTAAATTAGTTTAATTCTTCCATTTATTTCATTTATGATATTTCATTATGTTTGATTTTAGATAGATTAGTTAAGGATCTGTGATCATCCTTATTTCCTAATTAGCTTAATTTACATGATTTCAAGCATGAAAACAATGGTAAACCCGATGTGAATTTATAGTGACTAAATTATCTTTTTTTATTTTTGTCATTTGTAGATCTGTACAGAACACAAAAATGGAATCATACTTGCATACACAAAATTCACAATTGCACATATTAATGCGCAATTGATGTTGTTTTGTTTCACATTTGCTATTAGATTGATTCTCAATAGATTCCATCCATGTCAGAATCAACGAACTTCTTTCTTCTGTCTTTTTCCTTTGTTTAAAATAATTTCCAAAATTGTCACGTTTAAGTAATGTGCAATTGCTTAGTCATAAATTCGCATTTGACTAGACATTAATTCGCATTTGCTAGTAGATTTGTTCGCAATTTCTTAGTAGTTAATTCACATTTTCTAGGAAAGGTCAAAATGTTTTTGTCCTATTTTCTCTGTCTTTCTGTCAATAATTAGCTCCGTTTCTACAAACAGAGAGGTCAAAGTTGTAACGAAGAGGAAAAATTAGGCTAGAAAGCCCACCATGTTCTAACAACCTTTTGGTTTTCCTATAGGGAAAGATTAGACAATATTTCTTTTGGTGCTCTTAAAAAGACCAAACAAACATTCTTCTTTTCAATACCTCACCATTGCTATGATGGATAAAATGAACACCATGTCTTTTGGAGCAACATCTCCAATAGTTCAGACAATATTGCAATGAAAGTTTAAAAATAACTTTTAGAGAGTATAGCCCAAACCAAAATTAAGAATAAAAAATAGTACACTAGTAAACAGATTCAAAGTTGTGTCTGAATTTAGAATGGACTTCATTTAATTGTACTATATTTTGTGCATATGGAGAAATTTAATATTGTCATATTATTGTGTTGTAGTTGAGAACCCCTTTAGAGAACACGATCCTTGTAATGAAGGATGCACATAAAATTAGGTTAATTTGTGCTCCCTCGTGTTTTGTTAGAATGCATATTGGAACCATAATTTTTGTTTTGTATTATGGAAGTGAAATTTGGCCTTGCAGTTGTGAATAGATTTTCCCAAATTGTGGCAAAGTATTTAAAACAAGAGAAACTATTAGAATAAATAAAAGCAATTGTTGGGATCTAAGACAAAATTCTAGTATAATTTGTCCTTCTCACTTTGTTATTTCTATTATTGACTTTTCAACTTTCTATTTCTTATCAATTGTAAAGTTTTTTATAGGTTTTTTTTTTAAGTTAGTGTGTTGTAGTTTATTACATATACATTTGTAATCACTTATAAAATTAAAAGATCAGTTTTTTAATAATTTTTAATGATTTTTTTTTATCTAATTTCAATTTTAAAATGGAAAAAAATATTATAAGAAATATTAATGTTTAATAAACAATCATTAAATTTCAATATAAAGGTTTACATAACAATAATTGGATGAGCATGTAATATAAGGATTCATGATATAAGAAACATGTTTATTTATATGAGTAAATGAAAGAGGAGTGCATAGTTTTCATAATTTTTATATTAATCAAATAATATTACACAATTTTATATATATATATATATATGAGCAATGTTAAAAATATGGAAAATCCAAAATTAGAAAAGATGTTTGAATAGTAAGATTGTAAATTTTAAGTCACTATTAATCATATGATAATGCACATTTACAAATTCACCAAATACTACAACAATGTCACAAACATGAAAATACCAAAACAAGAAAAAGGTGAGAAAATAATAAGTCTATAGTGCTTACCTGCATAAGCTTACACAATCTGTAATTGTGTACCTAGCTCTTGTTTACACAAAAAAAGAAACATTTATTTTAAGAGTGAAAAGAGAAGGTAATTTTACATGAACAAACTCCTCTACTTAGCCTTTGAATATTCATTGTTATTGATTTGAGTGACTTAGCATGTGCGATCAATATAAATTAAATGCTAGGGCACAATTTTGGGGAGTTGTGACGTAAAAAATAGCATAGCCTTGTAATTTTACACTACATTTTTTGTGTTCATTTTGGGATTCATTCCCTAATGTGCTGCTAGGCTCATTTTAGCTTTTGAATTAGCCTTTCTCTTTTTCATGGTTCTTAAGTTTTGTTTTCTAGAGTTATTTTTTGTCAAGTTTCGTTGTTACCTTCCATCTTGCTACTTGTATTACCATTTTGAGTCAAAATTATTTGGATACTAGTGTGATGCATCGATATAATTATGAACATGCTAATATCCCACAATTGTTTTCTGTTTGATGGTCATTTCTAAACATTTTTCTGATTGTCACCTACCTAACTCATTAAAATTAATTCAAGATGAATCCAACAACTTGTTAGCCTCTTCTAATGCTCTCATCTTATTTTTTAATAAGTTGTTTCATTAGGAACAATCTCTCTGCTCTCACTTGGCACTCACATAGCTCTTTTAAGTTGTACAACTCTCTATAATACTCATGCCACACTCTTCGTTAAGACTTACTGTCGACTTATCTTTCTCAAGCTTCTTAGGTGATATTTTTATTGTTGTATTGTGATATTTCAGAATTAGAAATAAATTTAATTTTAGTTTCTATGTTGAATGCTAGTGGATTGCATGTAACATTATACAAACATGGTTGCAAATTGCTAAGAGGAAACTTGGTGGTAGCAAGGGGGACAAGGAAGTGGGCTCTATTTAAGCTTGAAGCCATTACTATTGTAAAATCCACCAATGTAAGTAAATACAAAAAAATATTAACATATTGCGGTACAATAGATTGGGTCACATTAGTGAGAATAGGTTAAAAAACTTTTTGAATAAAAATTTGGTAGATCATTTTTTCCATTTTGATGCAAGAGATTTGAACTTTTTGAACATTATGTGGTTGGTAGAAAAAATAAAAATCATTTCCTTCAATTAGTAATAAATCTAGGAGTAAATTGGAAATTATTCACTCGTGTTTTTGGACCAATGGATATTGAATGAATTAGAAGATATAGATATTTTGTTTCCTTAATTGATAAAGTTTCTAGACACATGTGGTTACTTTTCTTATTGAATGAATTTGAAGTTTTCACTAAATTAAAAGATTTTAAGGCCTTAGTTGAAAACAAAATAAATTGAAAAATTAAGGTTTTAAGAATTGATAATGGAAGAGAATATTGTTCTAAGAAATTTGTTGAAATTTGTAAGAATGCATGAATTGTTGAAAAAAATAATATTTTGTATACTTAATAAATAGAAATACTACAATGGATGAATTAGACAATAATGGAAAGATCTAAAAGTATGTTAAGTGGTTCACAAATTTATAAATGCTTTTGGGAAAAAGCTGCAACAACTACTTGTTACTTATTAAATAGATCTCCCTGTAAGGCTCTTGAAACAACATGTTATGAATGATGTGTACATATTTAAGAAACCTTTTGTTTCACATTCAAGGGTATTTGGCAATGAGGTTTAAGTTCATGTGCCCAAAGAAAAATGATCTAAGTTGGATCCAAAAGATTAAAAAGTGCTTTTTCATTGCATATGGTGATAATGTAAAAGTATATAACTTATGGAATCCTACAACCACTAAAATTATCTTTTCTAGAGATAAGTTATTCAAGAAAATTAGTTATTATTTATCTTCAACAACCAAAGGAAAAAGAAAAGAATTGTTTTTTTTACAAAGAGTGCATTTTTAAATTAAGGAGAGAAGTACACCTTGGAAAGATTAAAGAGATGGACAAGAGGAAAAGGAAGAAAAATATGGGCTTCTAGAATTAGTTACTAATAAAACTGACAAACAGGAAGAGGTTGAATAAGATCACTATTATCAAGCTCCCCATACTTATATTCTCATATGATCGACTATTGCCACACCTAACAACCTATGTTGTAATTACATGGTTAGTCAACATTTCCACAATCTTCAAGGTACTCAAATACTATTCCTTTTGTAGAAAATGCTTATAGGGAGCACACCCTTGACCCAAACAGAGATATTGGCTCAACAAGTAGAAGATCTCCAAAAGAAAATGACTAGCATGCAAACATTTAATGACAAAAAGAGATATACTAGGGAGTATATCTATCCTTTTCCTTTTGAAAGGACTTTATAACATAGTGACCACAATTACAGTGAATCCAAGGAGTAGAGATTGTGTTCTGATCACCCGAAGATCCAAGGTTACATTACAAGCGGTACCATCAAACCCCCCTCCACGGACAAAAAATTACAATATGGTCGACCAACTAAAAAAAATTGCAGCCTAAATTTCATTATTTGAGTTGCTTCGCATCTCACCGGCTCATAGGGTGGTCCTAGACAAAGCATTAAAAGTATATACTGTTGCTAGAGATATAGATGAGAATGCACTTCAATCCATGGTTGGAAACTTGGCAGCTTCAAAAGTAGCATTCACTAAATGGGATGTACCTACAGACAGGCCTACGCAAAATGACACTCTACACTTAGAAGCTCTTATTCACAGAAAGAGGGTTCGAAGAGTGCTCATAGATGGTGGATTCTAGATCAACGTATGCGTCAACAAGAGGTGGTAATTCAATATTACCCCTATCTCTTATTCAAGTACTCAATGAAGCTTCTATCATAGAAGAAGAGCCAACCATTCGACATAATCTCCCATTCATCATTAATACAATTGACTATCCTGTGTCTTCAATTGAAGAAATTGATGAATATGAATCAAATAGAGAAACATATATAGAGAGTATAATTGATTCACATGACTATGAGTTTCTATCTACACACAGTTGAAGTACATTTTCATCTCTTAGTGCTTATGACAGCCAACCAATTGAACATGATGGCATCCAATATAAAGAAATACCAATCTTCCCACCATCAGTCAAGTATGTTTACGATAATAGAATCCATATGATCTTGGAATCAACTTCTCCTGTTGAAGGACAAGATCTTTGTCTGATGTATCCTAACTTAATAGACTAGGGGCAAGAAGGACAACCACAATTAGATTTATTTCAAAGTGATGAAGCTATAGCTGAATTCTTGGGTGCAAGGGATGGACTTCCTTATGATGATCATAAAGTTGGCTTTACCATTTATCTTGATAGAGCTACATACTTTGGAGAAGCAAGCTCCTCTTCCAATTCAGATGATGAAAATTAAGCAGAACATATGGTTCACAACAAATTGGACAACCTTCCCATAAACAAAGATTCCTATGTGCAATTTAATATTTGATTGAATGAGTTTCAGGGCTGATACATGCGACATGTTCTCCATCTAGCCTTACGACTTCTAGGAGTAAGTCGGAACCTAGGGCGGGAGGATGCAGTACCCCTACCCTAATCAATTTCTAATCCCGGTTTAATCTTGGTTAGTTTATCATAATATAATGTTATAGTCAGATGTTTGATTTAATGCATAGCTGTCGATGTGGTTTTCGCACCAGTTTGTATGCAAGTTATTAATTCTCCTATTTCGTGTTATGATCTCGAGCTAACGCTTTCATTAAGTTTATATATGTATGCATGTATGACTCTTGGTTGCAGGAGATTTTCGGTACAGTGTCGCATGGGTGCGAGATTCGTCTCTGCCTGGATTTGCAGGCTTGAGTGTACCTCTTTAATGCTTAGAGTTGGATTAGGTGGTCCGGAGTTTCTCGTTTGACCATAGTCGTGCTCAAGTGAGCATCGTTAGTCATCGCCAGTATCCCCTTTTGGTTGGGTTTGCAAATCATCTGTCCGATTGACTTTCTTGGTTTGCGTGCTTGCGTGTGTGGTTAAATCGAGTGATTGATCATTAATCTTTAATTGATTTAATGTGTGTTTATGCATTAGTTTATTTGGGGACTCAATCAAATAGGCTCTTTTTTTTATGTGATTAATCATTATTTGAATTGCTTGATTCAATTTAGGAGCAAGTTCAATTGAATGGTTAATTTTAATGTTAAATTTATTATGTTTATGCTTATGAAAAGAAAGATTTAAATTTAATTGAAATATAAATTAATTTAATCTTGTTAGCTTTTTGAAATAGAAACGTTAAATTTCAGTTGAGTGAGAAAATCAATTGTAAATGGGAAAAGCAAGTTAAATTATTGATATAGTTTGAAAGAATTATTTTTAAATAAAATATTTTAATCCCAAAAATAAAAATTTTGGTCAAACTTCTCCATATAACCTAGACTTTTGGAAAATATTGGGGATTGAAATGTTTTGGGGAAAAATATTTTTGGAAAATATTTTGGAGGAAAATTTGGGGGTTTTGGAAGGAGGAGAAATTTCTTGAGCCTGCAGTTTGGGCTCCTCTCTAAATCTTTTCCAGGATTGCTATACGAGGTAAGATTCTAGTTTATATTTTTTGTCTCTTTGCTTATCAGAAATTGTTTTGGATTTTGAAGAAAACTGTTTGGGAAAAATTGGAATAATCTCAACTATTTGGGGAAAATGGAACAGCTGTAAATTTTATTTCCAATTCAAACCTTTCTTGTTTGTTTCCATCTCAAGTTTAGTTTTGGTTGCTCTTGTTTCAAAATCAAAAATAAAATAAAAATGAGATTGGCCGTTTGCAATGGAAATTGGTTTAAATTCCAAATTTATGCTTTCAAATTCAAACTTGAAATCAGATAATCTGCCTGGGATTTGATCAAGGATGTTAATCCTTATTGTTTTGCTAATTTGGTGTTGTTTTGGAGAGTTTTTTCCTTCCTAAATCTGGGTATTTGTAAATATTAGAAACCCATGCTTTTTGGAAATAAAATTTAAAAAAAAAAATTATATTTAAAGTATCTGTGAGACTGTGGGATTATTTTGCTATGTGTTAAGTTTTTTTTTTTTTATTAACAGCAAAATTTAAAAAATATATATATAAAAAGAACTGTTTTAACCCCATCCATGTGGGAGTTTTCCCCACCACGTGGAGGGGTGCTGTGTCCCTTTGGGTAGCAACGCTTCCCATGGGGGCTGCGTGCTCCCTTTGGGAACAGCAGCGCTCCCATGGGGGCTGCGTGCTCCCATTGGGAAGCAGCCCTTCCCCAAATGGAAGCGTGAGCTCACAAGCAGGGGGGCCACGTGGGTACCCTCCCCCATATAAATGTTTTTTTTTAGTTTTTATAAAATTCATTTTTTTTAATGTATTTTTTTAATCAAAAAAAAATATATAATATTTTAATATTATTTAATGTTAATTTTTAATTAAGTTTTTAATTATGATTAATGTGGCATAAATTATAATTCATGATTAATTTGATATTAATTAATTGTATAATGGAATATATACGTTAATTAATATTCAAATTTCATTTTATGATTAATGCACTTTTTCTAATTAAATTCTAGAATTGCTAATTTCGCAATTAAATATTAATTGGTTATATTTTATTAATCTTGGATTAATAAATATATTTATTAATTAAGAGTTAATTGGGGTATTTGTCTCATTGAGGAAGTATTGATTTAAAAATTATAATATAGAATATTATTTTATTGGGAAATTGTTGAAATAAAATATATTTATTAATTGATTATTTATAAATAATATTTTATTCAAGAACATATCATTTGAGTAATTGAGAAGTAAATGAAATATTTTATCAATGGATATTTAGATCATTTAAACGATATACTATTGGAAATTAATAATGTATTGTTTGGAATGTTGGCGAGTTAATGGTATTTTCAATTTGTAAAATAAATGGTATAGTTATAATCCTCCTCTGTTTTGAGACATAGGCGAATGGACCATTGGAATTGTGGTATTGTACTTACCTAGTAATGGTGATTTTTCTATCAATGCAATTCGAAAACTTAGATCATTAGAATACTTGATTGACTATTAAAGTTCAAATCAATATGGGAAAATATTGTCTTGTCTAGTTATTGCCTTTGCGAGTTGAATTTCTGTATTTGCTTTTGCTTAAGTAATGGCAAGTCATTCTTTGTTTGATTGGATCCGGTCATATGGTTGATTTGGGTACCTATTTCAGACCTCTGTCTCGAGTTGACTGTTGTATTGTGGTGGTGTTGTAGTTGGTCGTATCCTTTATGTGGGTGTCGAATGTTGATTCGTGGTTGACCATAGTTTGTCAGGTCTTTGGTTAGAGTACCGTTAGTAAGTGTATCTCTTGGAGTCGTGTTTGACCAAATGGTGGATTTCTCCATTTTGAACTCTGTTCAGCTGACCATGTGTATGTCTTGGTTTGAGTTCGTTTGAGTATAGTCTAGTGTTGTATGGGAAAGTGGCTTTCGATTGGGGGTGACGCCCAAAGTGCCTGCTGGGTAACCCATCGAAAGTGAGTCTAATAAGTGATAACCTAATAGTAGATTAGAATGTGAATCTCTAAGTAAGATAATTGTGCCTCGCACATGGGACGAGTGCTAACATAAACTCGACATGCTGTGAGAAGGCCTGAAATGGCAAACCATCATCCTCGTCTTCATGAGAGGATGTGTGGGTCCACATAAGGCTTGGATGGGCCGGAGGTTCGGATTAGGTTGCCAGGGTAACCCAATGTATGGGGTTGAGACCTATGAAGACCTACCATGGTAACCATACTAGGTTGTGTAATGACACTTGTCCCTATGTTCGCTAGTGTGTTGTCGTATTGTCCTATTAGGAGCATGTTTGTGGGTCATCCTATTGTTTGTGCCCTTGTGAGTATCGGGTTTCATGTTAGACCTTGGGTGGTGATGACTCAGTTTTGTGGATGTCCAAATGAACCTTGGTATTAGCTTCAATTGTTATTCAGCTGGATCATTTCCTTTTCAAGGATCATTTATGTATTTATTGACCGATGCGATCGCTTGTATATTGTTTATGTTTCGCCTTGATGGTAGGATTGTAAATTATGAGAGCCTCATGTATTCTTAACTTTATTAATTATCAGAGGGGTCTTGCAGTTGAGTAGACCCAGAGATGTAGCCATTTAGGGGTGAACTCCGAGATCATCTTGCTGTTATGTGATTCTTATTCTCTTATGTTTCATGTTTAGTGTTAGCATGCATGAATGGCATTTTGATAGAATGTATAAGTGGTTTAGATGATGATTAATTTTAAATACATGTTTGCAGTTCTCTCTTGAATGCAGTAAATTGGAATAAGTAATAATGTAGCTTATGATAATGGAATATATTCAATTGTTGCTAAGGAAATTAAGTATGCATGAAAAGATCTCATATGTTTATGATGAAATTATAGTGTGTTAGAATATTATATGCATGGCTTATATTTTAATGAAAAGCTTGAATGTAGATTATGAATAGATCTTAATGGATGAAACTTGGCTTGTGATTTATATTTCCATCTTTTGAAAGAAATTATCCTTGTGTAAGAATTATCTCGTTATTAAGATAATTAGCTTATTGGATTAATTGTGTGAGTTAAGTGAATTGTTAAATTTAAGTAATCTCGTTGGGAAAATCTTAAGGTGTTAGTTGTTGTCTTCCACTGTGTAATTTCAAATTTGATATTTCATTGTATCATTGTGTTGTGTTTAACTTTTAAAAGAAAATTTATTGAACTCTATTCTTGTGTTATGGCTTAATCCCTTCGAGGTTTCCTGACGAGGCATTACAGTGATAATGTAAAAGGATATAACTTATGGAATCCTACAACCACTAAAATTATCTTTTCTAGAGATAATTTATTCAAGAAAATTAGTTATTATTTATCTTCAACAACCAAAAGAAAAAGAAAAGAATTGTTTTTTTACAAAAAGTGCATTTTTAAATTAAGGAGAGAAGTACACCTTGGAAAGATTAAAGAGATGGACATGAGGAAAAGGAAGAAAAATATGGGCTTCTAGAATTAGTTACTAATAAAACTGACAAACAGGAACAGGTTGAATACGATCATTATTATCAAGATCACCATACTCATATTCTCATATGATCGACTATTGCCACACCTAACAACCTATGTTGTAATTACATGATCAGATAACATTTCAACAATCTCCAAGGTACTCAAACACTATTCCTTTTGTAGAAAATGCTTATAGGGAGCACACCCTTGACCCAAACAGAGATATTGGATCAACAAGTAGAAGATCTCCAAAAGAAAATGACTAGCATGCAAACATTTAATGACAAAAAGAGCTATACTAGGGAGGATATTTATCCTTTTCCTTTTGAAAGGACTTTATAACATAGTGACCACAATTACAGTGAATCCAAGAAGTAGAGATTGTGTTGTGATCACCTGAAGATCCAGGGTTACATTACAAGGGGTACCATCAAAACCCCCTCCATGGACAAGAAATGACAATATGGTCGACCAACTAAAAAAAAATCCAGCCTAAATTTCATTATTTGAGTTGCTTCGCATCTCACCGGCTCATATGGTGGTCCTCGACAAAGCATTAAAAGTATATATTGTTGCTAGAGATATAGATGAGAATGCACTTCAATCCATGGTTGGAAACTTGGCAACTTCCAAAGTAGCATTCACTAAATAGGATGTACCTACAAACAGGCCTATGCAAAATGATCCTCTACACTTAGAAGCTCTTATTCACAAAAAGAAGGTTCGAAGAGTGCTCATAGATGGTGGATTTTGGATCAATGTATGCATCAACAAGAGGTGGTAATTCAATATTACCCCTATCTCTTATTCAAGTACTCAATGAAGCTTCTATCATAGACGAAGAGCCAACCATTAGGGATAATCTCCCATTCATCATTAATACAATTGACTATCCTCTGTCTTCAATTGAATAATTCATGAATATGAATTAAATAGAGAAACATATATAGAGAATATAATTGATTCACATGACTATGAGTTTCTATCTACACACGGTTGAAGTACATTTCCATCTATTAGATCTTATGACAACCAACCAGTTGAAGATGATGGCATCCAATATAAAGAAATACCAATCTTCCCACCATCAGTCAAGTATGTTTGCAAAAATAGAATCCATATGATCTTGGAATCAACTTCTCCTATTGATGGACAAGATCTTTGTCTAATGTATCCTCACTTAATAGATTGGGGGTGAGAAGGACAACCACAATTAGATTTATTTCATAATGATGAAGCTATAGCTGAATTCTTGGGTGCAAGGGATGGACTTCCTTATGATGATCATAAAGTTGGCTTTTCCATTGATCTTGATTGAGCTACATACTTTGGAGAAGCAAGCTCCTCTTCCAATTCAGATGATGAAAATGAAGCAGAACATATGGTTCACAACAAATTGGACAACCTTTCCACAAACAAAGAGCAGTCAACATTACTAGTTGAAGAAACCAAAGAGATCAATATTGGAAATGTTGAGACTGTACACAAGATACACCTGGCAAAGCCTCTGAATCCAATGGAACAAAAAAATTCATTCAATTTTTCACACAAAGGCCAATCAACTTTGCATGGTCTTATTCTAATATGCTAGGGTTAGACACCAAGTTAGTCTTGCATCATCAGCCATTACTTCCTGGAGTAAAACCATATAAGCAAAAACTTAGAAAGATGCATCCTCATATAGCTCTGTTGGTCAAGATCGAATTGCAGAAATTGTTGGATGTGGGTTTCATCAGACCTGTCACCCATAGACTATGTTGAATGGATCTCTAATCTAGTATCAGTAACCAAACATACTAGCGGTATCAGAATCTGTACTCACTTTAGAGATCTCAACAAAGCCTACCAAAACTATGACTTTACACTCCCTAACATAGAAATGATTGTGGATTTCACAGTTGGCAATGGAATGCTATCACTCATCGTTGGTTTTTATGGTTAGAATCAGATCAAGATTGCACGAGAAGATCAACATAAAACAACTTTCACATGTCCATGGGGAACCTATTGCTGGAACGTGATTCCATTTAGCCTTAAAAATGTTGGTGCTACACATCAAAGGGCAATGACCAGTTTATTTCATGACATGATACACAAAATCATGGAAGACTATGTAGATGATTTACTAGCTAAGTCCAAATCAAGGGATGGTCATCCGGATGTCGTTGCTAAAATATTTAATAGACTTGAACAATACAATGTCAGTCTCAATCCCAAAAAGTGAATGTTTGGAGTAACATCTGGAAAACTCTTGGGGTTCATTGTATCAAACCGCGGCATAAAAATAGATCCAGAAAAAGGTGAAAGTTATACTAGACATGTCGTCACCCACCACACTCAAGAAACTGAGAAGTATGCAAGGGAGACTATAATCCATAAGATGCTTCATTGCACAATTGGAAAACAAGTGTCAACCATTTCAACATCTTTTGAAGAAAGGTGTCACGTTCAAATGGACAGAACAATACCAAGAGGCATTTCAAACACTAAAAAAAATTAAAGTCCAATTAGCCCTACTATATATTTATTGAAAGAGGATAAATAGTCAAAAGAGAATTTCAAGTTAAAGAGTTATCAAAGATACATTTTTTAGGAGATTATGAGCTATTGTGGTTGAGGTGGTTAATAAAAAGTCATATTATATTTTATTAAAGAAAAACCATTTTTTTAATTATTTTATTTTCTAAATATCAAAATGGTTAGAAAACAACACAAATCTTAGATAATGATGAACTCCAAGAATGAGTGATAACAGTAAAAGAGGTTGAACCAAAGTCCATAATGATGATAACTCTAAATCATGTCTTCAACTAAAGCTCATCCAACAATGGTTTCAAACATAATATCACGAGATTAAATTTTTATTCATTCTATCATTAAGGTACACTTCTCTTGCTTTTAATAAAATCACACTTTCATCGTCAACAAATAATTAAATTCTCTCAACTTGCAATGTGTTGAAATATCAATTAAGTATTTTGAATTTTCATCTCAAATTTATAATTATGTTTGTCACTATTTTGTAATAGATTACAGGTCGTATGATTTATGCTATAAATGTAAAACACAACTTATATGACAATAGGGACAATCATATGTTTTAAATGATCTTAGAAATATATTAAATGTTTATCATGACAATAGATACATACAAATTTTCAGATACATATGTTTTAAATATCATAGCAGAAAACTAATTGTTTGATTCAAATAAATAGATATCTGAAGTCTATTTTGAGGAAACATATGTTTGATATGATTTTAGAAATATATTAAATTTCAATGGTGGCAATAGATTGAACCATCCCTTCCAGAAAACTATTGGGTTGGTCAACAGAAATCCACCTCTCAGAGAAAGGTGCTCCAGGTTTATACATATACAGTTTACAAATATAGATATCAGGATTACGAAAAATTCCACAAAATAAAATTCGATCACACGACACTGTGGCACAAACATTTAAAACAGGGTGGTGTTGAGGGAGAGTTTCCAATTGCCTCCATAAATTTCCTTCCCAATCATATTGCTCTATTCCTTTACTTGTAAATGCAATTAGTCGTTGAAAGGCATACATAACATCGAGGCAAGAATTAGGAATAGACATATTTATTGTTGTCCATGCTCTTGTGGTGGGATCAAATCTTTGACATCTATTAATATCAATGACATAAAACATTCCTTCAATAAAAAGACCCCTACAGCTGTACATTCCCTGGTGCATCTTAGGAAGAAGCTCCCACTTGTCTTCATCTACTTTATAAACTGCTGCTTCACGAAGTTCATTGAGACCATTATCATTTCCTCCCGCAATGTAAATCGATCCATCAGGTGAGGCACAACATGCAAACTCTAGGTTTGCAGGTCTGGGGGTGGGAAATTCAGCACCATGCTTCCATATACTAGGTAAAAAATCATATATCAATAACAATGGAGTTAAATGGCGTGACTGGCCCAGCACAACAATCTTATGATTCACATTTATAATCTTATGAACGATTGCGTTTGTGGGAGGGAGCAGTTTACGTGACTGATCAGTAGGATCGTATATAGATATGCTAATATGATCCTCGAGAAAACATATATATTTCTTAGTCAGCCCAAACTTAATTCTATCCTGATAAAACTGAAAACTTTCCAACATTTCTTTGGCAGGTTCCAACAGCTGCTTAATTTTTGAGTGACATATGTATGGCACTCTTAATAAGATGTCTCGAAATATTTGCTCAGGGAGTTCCCGCAAAAAATCCATTATCAACTTTTTCTTCTTAAGGATATGAAGCTTTAGAGTGTGTACAAATTCGAAGAATTATACCGAGTTGTTGGATCTGTAGACGTTGCTTTATACCTGCAAACGCTTCTCCAGATTTAAAGGTCACCACGTTTGGGGATTCCTTATAATAGAGACTAAATTAACCGTAAAATATTTATGTAATTTATATATATATATATATCACATATAAACGAAATATTTCTATTATTTACGAACTACTTAAAATAAAACCGAGGGTGGTTAATCTATGCTACCATTTTAGACCTCCATTGAGACAATTACTGCATATTTTAATTACAATATTAGTCTTCATGAAGGGCAATATACATATATATTAGACCCTTGGAAAACTTCCCCAGAAAATCTCTCCAGAATAATTATTCTATTGGCAGGTTGGTAATCTTTTAACTTTCTTCTCAGTTTGGGTTTCTTTTGGTTTGTGCGTCCAGTCACTTTATTTTACATTAATTAATTGTGCATTGTAATTATATATATAGTGATTTTGAAATCATTTTCACCAATAGCTTTTTCCTGACTGATGTTACAGCTGCAATTTAAATGAGATCCCTGTACCTTATAACTTCCATTATATGTTCAGGAATTACAAAGCTTCCTACATAGATACAGATATTTGTGAAATAACAGTAAACAGACGTAAGAGGGGAACACGAAATATTTAGTATTTCATGTTAAGTTGATCGAGTCATGGTAGTATCAGCATGAGTGATTTCAGAGAAATTTTTAGTATTTCATGAAATATGAAATTATGAACATTTGTTATATGAAATTAGTGTTAAATGAATTATTCATGCTATGAAAGAATGGTCCATCTGAACCAATACTCAAGAAGGAAATAGTCTATTGTTCAACAGTTTACTGAGTTTGGAATAAAGTTGAACTTTGAGTTTTTAAATTTATATTTGAGAGTGAAGTTCTTAGAACACCAATTCAACATAAATTTAATTTTCTACTACATTCTGTGCAAAATATTAAAGTTTCTTATGCCCTAGATAGGGAATAGGTAGAGAAGATAGCAAAACTTTTACTTAATAACTAAAGTATCAAATAATTAAAGTTCTTTCTTCTTGGCACAAATATTTTCTAAGCATAAAAAAACTTCATAACATTAGAAGACAAGGGCTGCAAGCAGCGAAGTTCCTGCCAGTCTTTGCTTTTGTTTCTGCTGCACAAACTTTTTATGCACCAATAAAATCTCTGGGAGGCAATGGATGTGATAAAGCTTTTTCACACTTTCCAAATGCATGTTTCTTTCATCTGTTTCATTCAAAAAAAATTGTGTAAAGATTTAGTAGTTTGAATAATAAAAGTCATCAGACACAACAGAAGACCAATAGTTAATAACTTAATACACAGAAGTAAGCTAGAGAGCATCCCAACGATTGGCTTCCACATCAAACAATGCCCTAAGTATAGGCCAAAGTTAGGCCAGGCATTCCTTTCATGAAGTTGCAGAGACTCAAACTTTCATATCAGCATTTGGTAATAGACCCATGAGCTATGCTCAAACTCCAGAAAACCTTGAATTAAGGGATGGGATTTAGCATACAAAATTAAAGCCATGGATTATGCCCAAGAACAAATACTAGTATTTTAGAACTCCAGCAATAAAATACCCATTCACTATATCTTTATAAAGCATCATTTACCACTGACTGTTTCCCCTCACTATGGAGGTTCTATAGTTGAGTTGAGCCACTCAATCCTCAACCACCACTCATCATTTACTCATGTAGGGACGCAGTTGAAGCCCCTCACCGCTCCATTCTCACACAGATATTATTACAGATATTATTGGAGTGATTTGTGTGGAATAGCACAACAAATGGGGAAAAAGAGAGTTGCAGATGAGGGAAGATAAAAGCCTTCCCTCAGTCACCGCATTTCTTCCTTCCATTTACTTGTACAGGTTTTATTGTGGATATCCAAAGGCTTGACATACCTTGTCAAGTTTTTTATTTGACAGTGCTATTAAATAATTACCTAGAGTTTGAGTCAATATTTTTAATGGAGTTTAGAAAGATAAGTAGAGAGCATTTGACAGTCGATGGGAAGGGAAATGTAACATTCTCTTTTTGAACCACAAACACTGAACTGTTAGTCGTTGACATGGATTAGGGTTGACTGGATTCTGTCAACTCTTAGATTTTGTTATTCTTTTAGTTTGTCAGCTAGTTTTAGTTGAGTCAATTGAATAAGGAATGGTGCAGTTATTCCATTAGCTATCTTCCCTTAAATTAGGGAATCAACTTCAATTAAATTTTGGGTAAGTGTTTGTCAATAGCTAGCATTGAACGTGGTATATGTGGAACGCTTGAGTTGAAGATTACCTAGGTTGTGCTGGGAAGAGGAAAGGCATAATTGATTATCACAAACACAAAAACTTCATTCTGTTCACAGAAATTGGATGCTGCTACAACAGCTTTTTGCTTGAGACAACCCTTTTTCCTTGCAAAAAAATTGAAGATGATTTATGACGTATTCTTTTGTTGCGTTGCAAATCCTCTAGGTGATTTTTGCCATCTTGTACCTTTGCACATATATTTGCTTCCGAGGCAGTTAGGGTTAAAATTTGCAAACGTAGATGTCTGGTGGGCAACCCAATATCTGCCACCTGCTTGATCGTCGAGGGAGGATGGGGGGACTTGTATGCAAGATGTCAAAATCCTGTCCTGTCAAGCAAGTATGCAAGATGTCAAAGTACTGTCGAAGCATGTGGATTATTAACGGATTTCGTCTGATCCTTGAAAACCCCATATCCCTGCAACGCACCGACAGAGCTATCCCTTTTTGTTGGCCATGTGTTTCTAGCGACTGCGCTCTGCCAAAGTTCTATTTTGGCAGCCCCTGCACCTCCCTCTGGAGTCGTGCGTTCTGTCCCGTTGAGAACTGCGCGAACCCCTGCAAACCCTCGACAACACCAGTAGTTAAACGCCACAAAATTTGTCAAGAATATTTTGCTTAACTAATACGCAAGTTTAACGGTTTGAACATTAGCAAATGCAAAAATATTTGAGAATAATTATTTTTGATTGGTGCATTGGCATTGCATAAATCACTAGTTAATAAAGAGGCCTCCGCTATAGTCCCTGCGGGCAGGAACTAATAATCCAGTAAATCAGCAAGGTAATCTCGTCAAAATTCACAGTGAGATCACATTAAGTCTTTCAGAAATACTATATATTTTTACAAGTTATAAACAGATTACAAATATACAGAACACATTACAAATATATTAATATAAGGAACTTGTGTGAACAAAAATTACTTCTACCATTTTACAATTCTTATAAATTCGTGTATATATAAAGTCATTCATTACTACGGTCAAACTATAATATTTGGAATTGAGTTTATTAGACTATTTAGGGGACAAATAAGTTTATAAGTCTATTTAGGGGACAAGTAAGTAGTGGAAATAAGGCTTCATGTGGATTACCATGTGGGTTTAGATCGACATCCACAAGCACTGCCATGTAAGAAAACTAGTTCTTTAAAAAAATTGATTCTTTCTATCCTCAATGAAGACGATTGATTATGTGTCAATGATGATTCATCCAAGGTATCTGAAACTTGGTTGTTTGGATGGATGACTTTTTATGGGGCGGATCAACCACGAAAACTGGCATGACACGTTGGTGGTAGTGGTTGGTTTTGTTGTATGGCACCTCAATAGATTGCTACATACACCTATGTGAATATATATAGTAAGTCATTTATTATTTTAAAATAAGCTTATTAGTCTATTTAGGAGAGAGGGGTTGGTAGTGGTGGATCCTATGTTCGAGGATCCACATGGAGCACCACATAGGTCTAGATCAATATCCACGAGCATTGCCAAGTAGGAAAACTAGTTCTCTAAATAAAAATTAAAACTTTATCCTTCATGGAGGAGACCTACCATGTGTGAAATGGCAATTCATACAAGGTGTCCAAACCTTTGCCATTTGGATATATGAACATTCATGGGGCAGCTCAACCATGACAAGTGGCATAGAACTTCGGTGGTACTAGCTAATTTTTCCACATGTCGGTCAAACAATCTACCACCCTCTGTGCTCGACAATGCAAATTAAACATGTTTTGCCTCCTCACTCCATTCCAACTAGCCACATTAACTATGTGTCCCTTTGCATTTACTCGATCTATTTAGTGTGCAATATCCAACAAAGGGTCCATTAAATGTTTCATTTTATTGCACATCATTCCCACTTTCCCTCCCTTCTTTCACACATATTATGGAGTGTTTGTGACCTTTGCCTCTGGAACATGTTCAACTCAGGTCATTGAAAATCCTATTCTCACACCAGAAGATGTTTAGCTCTATGAATTCTTTGGCATTTTTCTAAAGGTTGGTTTGGTGTTATCCTTTCCTCATCTTGCAAGTGTTCTCTCTATCACTGAAGGTATGTGTTCATCTATTTTTTTACACACTTTATTCTCCTTGTAGGTACAGGGTATCAAATTCACTTCGCTACACAAATCTTAGCATATCTGGAGAGTGGTTAATGGGAGATATCACACCTTGACAGTAGTTAACATAAGATATCACTCTAGCCAAATTTTCTTTATACCTTGTATGTCATACTTAATTGTGTATGATGTCCCATTAACATATAACCAATTTATAACTATTTACCATGACTGATAATGTCCTAAATGCCCTAAATTCCTCTTGTGATCAATCATTAAAGAGTGCTTGTGTATTTGTGTTTAAATGTAATTTTTATAAATTTTAATGTGGAAATATATTTTAATGATTTTATTTGGCAATTCAATAACTGTAAAGATAAATGGGTCTTATATGTTTTCATTTTAATATGCTTTTCATAATTAGGGCATATAGGTGAAATTGGGGAATTAAAAATATAATATATTCTATTAGTTTAAAAAATTGAAATGTTCATCAGGTTTTATAAGGGCAAATTAGTTCATTTTTATTATTAAGCTTATTTTGGAGTTTTGATTTCTCAAAACCCTCATTATAACATCATTGGGCCCTTGGTCTGCTGGTGAATTTGAAAGGTTCTTAATGAGCCAACCAAGGATCAAGTCTTGTTGAGTGCAAGGATCTAACATCTAAAGGGGACGAGGTTGGGATCATGCCCTAGTAAAATTTGGTCCAATGGATAGCTCACAATCCTTGGCTCTTGGCCAAAGAGGTTCTTGTGCTCAGACTTAGGTGACCAAAATGGATTTAAGGACAAACATCCATAAAATTAACCCTCCTTATGTGGAGATTTTTAAATGGTGATTGTGGGAGAAATTTTGTGGTGATTTTTGCTTTGTGTTAGGATTGGGGAAGTGTGTATTCTCCTCCATGGATTTGTGCTTCCATTCGGTGTGTTGAAATAAATTCATGTTTGAATTTTTTGGGCAATTTTGACGTAGGTGCTTCTATTCTTCATTTTTCTCCTTGTTTTTTTATTTTTTAATGGTTGCAAATAGAATTAGGATGTACAAGCCTTTATTTACTCAAAAATAACTAATTTTAATATACTAGTTTATTTGATTTAAGAAATTTTTGTAAACATTGCATTTAGAAATGTTTTGTCATGCCAAAATTTTAATTGAATGGGAAAATTGAGTATTTTATTATGAAAATTGAGTGTTGGATGCATAGAGACCAAAAGTGTGTTTTTACACTTTTGACGTTTAAAAAACTTCAAAATTTTGTGTTCTTTGGGGTATTTTCATGGTGGAAAACACAATTCGCTAATTTTCGGAAAAAGGTTTGGACAAGAGGAAATGGTGGAATATTTGTTAATTCTAGATTAAATATAATGTGAAATGATAATTTTAGTATAGGAAATTTTGAATTAGATTGATTTGGATCCCATCTCACTATGTTATTAAGAATTGTGAAATTGTGCTTAAGTGATGAATGAAATGTGAAATTGGCATCGTGTTTTACTTTTTTTCCTCGCTCATGTAGTATGGGATTATCTTAGGGTGTGGGCATTAGAGTTGGTTGGTTGAGTGAATCTGAATGGGGACTAGGGCACAAAGTGGCTGCTAGGATAACCTATTGGAGAGTTATTTATAATAAGTGAAAACTAATTAAAACATAGGTAATAAAACAAAGATAATTTGATATCATTATCATGCCTAGAGTGCTAGTAAATACGTAGGATGATTTGGGATGACCTAGGGGTTTGGGGGGTGTTTATTTGGTTTGATAAAGTCTCCTCATCTTGATGAAAATTGCAGAACGGAAATTAAAATCAATAGGAAAAATAGAAAACAAGGGGAAAAATAAGAAATGTATCAGAGGATAACTCTACTTGAAAATTATGGTGATTTAATAAGATTAGATGTTCCATGGATTATGGTGATTTATATGTCAAATTTTTAATTGCAATTCATATAGAAATGACATTTATCTTCATTTTCATATTCATTAGCAATAGACATTTGACAATGTTGTTGCCATGAAGGTTATGAGCGCACTTTATATAACAATATTTGATTTGGTTTTGTTGAACAAACAATTTTTACATTTTATTTGCAAGAATGCTTTTAGTCAACTTCTTCTTTTGGGTTACATACTTCCTCTTCTTGATGTTGGATTATTGAGTGTAATCTAAAATATCGATAAAAAAACACAATTAATTTTATAAATATTCATGCAAATAATTTCGATGTCAAATTAAGTAAAAAATTATATTTGTTATATTTCAACTGAGAATTCACTGAAGGAGCTCAAATGATTGAATGTATAGGAGTAGATTCATTCTTGAATGCTTGGAGTATTCATAAATGTAACAGATAAGAGTCACTCCACTCGGGCGATTCTTTTTAACTCATGGAGGAACCTATAGATACTTAAAAATGTCTCACTAATCATGTACTAATTATTGGTCTAATTAATTGACTAATTCTTTAATTATTTAATTAAGCTAATTATTTTTCCTCAATTGACTAAATCATTATCATTCAACATTTCTAATTATCAAATTTCCATTCTTTAATTAATTTAATCATTTAACCCCTTTCTCAAATATTAATTAAATATTAATTATTTAATTAATTACAATTAATTTCCTTAATTAAATAATATTTATTATTTAATTACTTGTAATTCTTATAGTTAAATTATTTCATTTAAATTATTTAAAATTAATTATTTCACTCTTCCAATTCCCCAAATTCGAATTTTGAATAATTCCATTTAATTTCATTTCTCTCAAATTCACAATTCCCCAAATACCAATTTCAATTACTTTCATCTAATTCCAAATCATCAAATTAACATTTCACCAAATCTGCAGTTGGATGAATTTCAATAAATTTTAGGTGCATTTAGAATTCGAAAATCCAAATTGAAAATGAAAATCAAATTCAATTTTAAAGTCCTACAGCACATGTTGAAATCTTAACTAATTGATCAAATCAATTAACTCAGTTATGTCTTCAATCTCCCGTTTTCACTCCAAATAACCTTTTGAAACTAATCAATGTAATCAATCATCTCTTCAATCAATCCAATCAACTGGCTAATCTACTCAAACCACTATCCAATCTATTTAGTTGACTACTCAATCAATTTGGTTAACAAATCAATCAATTTGGCTAACAAATAAATCAACTCTGTTAACTGATCAATCTAAATCAGTTCACTCCCAATCAGAGCTTGAGTTCAAAATCCCATCTCATCTCTCATGTAAATTTATATATACAAAATCATTTTCTCAATTCAAGCTAGATCACAACTCGTTAAAATAATTGTCATCTTTATCCAAGAAATCTCAGTGCAATATTTGAGAGCCACCTACACCAGGAATTTGGAGAAGAGAAATGGAAGCAAAAATGTGGAATAGGGAGTTTAAATTAGTTTAATTCTTCCATTTATTTCATTTATTATATTTCATTATGTTTGATTTTAGATAGATTAGTTAAGGATCTGTGATCATCCTTATTTCCTAATTAGCTTAATTTACATGATTTCAAGCATGAAAACAATGGTAAACCCGATGTGAATTTATAGTGACTAAATTATCTTTTTTTATTTTTGTCATTTGTAGATCTGTACAGAACACAAAAATGGAATCATACTTGCATACACAAAATTCACAATTGCACATATTAATGCGCAATTGATGTTGTTTTGTTTCACATTTGCTATTAGATTGATTCTCAATAGATTCCATCCATGTCAGAATCAACGAACTTCTTTCTTCTGTCTTTTTCCTTTGTTTAAAATAATTTCCAAAATTGTCACGTTTAAGTAATGTGCAATTGCTTAGTCATAAATTCGCATTTGACTAGACATTAATTCGCATTTGCTAGTAGTTTTGTTCGCAATTTCTTAGTAGTTAATTCACATTTTCTAGGAAAGGTCAAAATGTTTTTGTCCTATTTTCTCTGTCTTTCTGTCAATAATTAGGTCCGTTTCTACAAACAGAGAGGTCAAAGTTGTAACGAAGAGGAAAAATTAGGCTAGAAAGCCCACCATGTTCTAACAACCTTTTGGTTTTCCTATAGGGAAAGATTAGACAATATTTCTTTTGGTGCTCTTAAAAAGACCAAACAAACATTCTTCTTTTCAATACCTCACCATTGCTATGATGGATAAAATGAACACCATGTCTTTTGGAGCAACATCTCCAATAGTTCAGACAATATTGCAATGAAAGTTTAAAAATAACTTTTAGAGAGTATAGCCCAAACCAAAATTAAGAATAAAAAATAGTACACTAGTAAATAGATTCAAAGTTGTGTCTGAATTTAGAATGGACTTCATTTAATTGTACTATATTTTGTGCATATGGAGAAATTTAATATTGTCATATTATTGTGTTGTAGTTGAGAACCCCTTTAGAGAACACGATCCTTGTAATGAAGGATGCACATAAAATTAGGTTAATTTGTGCTCCCTCGTGTTTTGTTAGAATGCATATTGGAACCATAATTTTTGTTTTGTATTATGGAAGTGAAATTTGGCCTTGCAGTTGTGAATAGATTTTCCCAAATTGTGGCAAAGTATTTAAAACAAGAGAAACTATTAGAATAAATAAAAGCAATTGTTGGGATCTAAGACAAAATTCTAGTATAATTTGTCCTTCTCACTTTGTTATTTCTATTATTGACTTTTCAACTTTCTATTTCTTATCAATTGTAAAGTTTTTTATAGGTTTTTTTTTTAAGTTAGTGTGTTGTAGTTTATTACATATACATTTGTAATCACTTATAAAATTAAAAGATCAGTTTTTTAATAATTTTTAATGATTTTTTTTTATCTAATTTCAATTTTAAAATGGAAAAAAATATTATAAGAAATATTAATGTTTAATAAACAATCATTAAATTTCAATATAAAGGTTTACATAACAATAATTGGATGAGCATGTAATATAAGGATTCATGATATAAGAAACATGTTTATTTATATGAGTAAATGAAAGAGGAGTGCATAGTTTTCATAATTTTTATATTAATCAAATAATATTACACAATTTTATATATATATATATATATGAGCAATGTTAAAAATATGGAAAATCCAAAATTAGAAAAGATGTTTGAATAGTAAGATTGTAAATTTTAAGTCACTATTAATCATATGATAATGCACATTTACAAATTCACCAAGTACTACAACAATGTCACAAACATGAAAATACCAAAACAAGAAAAAGGTGAGAAAATAATAAGTCTATAGTGCTTACCTGCATAAGCTTACACAATCTGTAATTGTGTACCTAGCTCTTGTTTACACAAAAAAGGAAACATTTATTTTAAGAGTGAAAAGAGAAGGTAATTTTACATGAACAAACTCCTCTACTTAGCCTTTGAATATTCATTGTTATTGATTTGAGTGACTTAGCATGTGCGATCAATATAAATTAAATGCTAGGGCACAATTTTGGGGAGTTGTGACGTAAAAAATAGCATAGCCTTGTAATTTTACACTACATTTTTTGTGTTCATTTTGGGATTCATTCCCTAATGTGCTGCTAGGCTCATTTTAGCTTTTGAATTAGCCTTTCTCTTTTTCATGGTTCTTAAGTTTTGTTTTCTAGAGTTATTTTTTGTCAAGTTTCGTTGTTACCTTCCATCTTGCTACTTGTATTACCATTTTGAGTCAAAATTATTTGGATACTAGTGTGATGCATCGATATAATTATGAACATGCTAATATCCCACAATTGTTTTCTGTTTGATGGTCATTTCTAAACATTTTTCTGATTGTCACCTACCTAACTCATTAAAATTAATTCAAGATGAATCCAACAACTTGTTAGCCTCTTCTAATGCTCTCATCTTATTTTTTAATAAGTTGTTTCATTAGGAACAATCTCTCTGCTCTCACTTGGCACTCACATAGCTCTTTTAAGTTGTACAACTCTCTATAATACTCATGCCACACTCTTCGTTAAGACTTACTGTCGACTTATCTTTCTCAAGCTTCTTAGGTGATATTTTTATTGTTGTATTGTGATATTTCAGAATTAGAAATAAATTTAATTTTAGTTTCTATGTTGAATGCTAGTGGATTGCATGTAACATTATACAAACATGGTTGCAAATTGCTAAGAGGAAACTTGGTGGTAGCAAGGGGGACAAGGAAGTGGGCTCTATTTAAGCTTGAAGCCATTACTATTGTAAAATCCACCAATGTAAGTAAATACAAAAAAATATTAACATATTGCGGTACAATAGATTGGGTCACATTAGTGAGAATAGGTTAAAAAACTTTTTGAATAAAAATTTGGTAGATCATTTTTTCCATTTTGATGCAAGAGATTTGAACTTTTTGAACATTATGTGGTTGGTAGAAAAAATAAAAATCATTTCCTTCAATTAGTAATAAATCTAGGAGTAAATTGGAAATTATTCACTCGTGTTTTTGGACCAATGGATATTGAATGAATTAGAAGATATAGATATTTTGTTTCCTTAATTGATAAACTTTCTAGACACATGTGGTTACTTTTCTTATTGAATGAATTTGAAGTTTTCACTAAATTAAAAGATTTTAAGGCCTTAGTTGAAAACAAAATAAATTGAAAAATTAAGGTTTTAAGAATTGATAATGGAAGAGAATATTGTTCTAAGAAATTTGTTGAAATTTGTAAGAATGCATGAATTGTTGAAAAAAATAATATTTTGTATACTTAATAAATAGAAATACTACAATGGATGAATTAGACAATAATGGAAAGATCTAAAAGTATGTTAAGTGGTTCACAAATTTATAAATGCTTTTGGGAAAAAGCTGCAACAACTACTTGTTACTTATTAAATAGATCTCCCTGTAAGGCTCTTGAAACAACATGTTATGAATGATGTGTACATATTTAAGAAACCTTTTGTTTCACATTCAAGGGTATTTGGCAATGAGGTTTAAGTTCATGTGCCCAAAGAAAAATGATCTAAGTTGGATCCAAAAGATTAAAAAGTGCTTTTTCATTGCATATGGTGATAATGTAAAAGTATATAACTTATGGAATCCTACAACCACTAAAATTATCTTTTCTAGAGATAAGTTATTCAAGAAAATTAGTTATTATTTATCTTCAACAACCAAAGGAAAAAGAAAAGAATTGTTTTTTTTACAAAGAGTGCATTTTTAAATTAAGGAGAGAAGTACACCTTGGAAAGATTAAAGAGATGGACAAGAGGAAAAGGAAGAAAAATATGGGCTTCTAGAATTAGTTACTAATAAAACTGACAAACAGGAAGAGGTTGAATAAGATCACTATTATCAAGCTCCCCATACTTATATTCTCATATGATCGACTATTGCCACACCTAACAACCTATGTTGTAATTACATGGTTAGTCAACATTTCCACAATCTTCAAGGTACTCAAATACTATTCCTTTTGTAGAAAATGCTTATAGGGAGCACACCCTTGACCCAAACAGAGATATTGGCTCAACAAGTAGAAGATCTCCAAAAGAAAATGACTAGCATGCAAACATTTAATGACAAAAAGAGATATACTAGGGAGTATATCTATCCTTTTCCTTTTGAAAGGACTTTATAACATAGTGACCACAATTACAGTGAATCCAAGGAGTAGAGATTGTGTTCTGATCACCCGAAGATCCAAGGTTACATTACAAGCGGTACCATCAAACCCCCCTCCACGGACAAAAAATTACAATATGGTCGACCAACTAAAAAAAATTGCAGCCTAAATTTCATTATTTGAGTTGCTTCGCATCTCACCGGCTCATAGGGTGGTCCTAGACAAAGCATTAAAAGTATATACTGTTGCTAGAGATATAGATGAGAATGCACTTCAATCCATGGTTGGAAACTTGGCAGCTTCAAAAGTAGCATTCACTAAATGGGATGTACCTACAGACAGGCCTATGCAAAATGACACTCTACACTTAGAAGCTCTTATTCACAGAAAGAGGGTTCGAAGAGTGCTCATAGATGGTGGATTCTAGATCAACGTATGCGTCAACAAGAGGTGGTAATTCAATATTACCCCTATCTCTTATTCAAGTACTCAATGAAGCTTCTATCATAGAAGAAGAGCCAACCATTCGACATAATCTCCCATTCATCATTAATACAATTGACTATCCTGTGTCTTCAATTGAAGAAATTGATGAATATGAATCAAATAGAGAAACATATATAGAGAGTATAATTGATTCACATGACTATGAGTTTCTATCTACACACAGTTGAAGTACATTTTCATCTCTTAGTGCTTATGACAGCCAACCAATTGAACATGATGGCATCCAATATAAAGAAATACCAATCTTCCCACCATCAGTCAAGTATGTTTACGATAATAGAATCCATATGATCTTGGAATCAACTTCTCCTGTTGAAGGACAAGATCTTTGTCTGATGTATCCTAACTTAATAGACTAGGGGCAAGAAGGACAACCACAATTAGATTTATTTCAAAGTGATGAAGCTATAGCTGAATTCTTGGGTGCAAGGGATGGACTTCCTTATGATGATCATAAAGTTGGCTTTACCATTTATCTTGATAGAGCTACATACTTTGGAGAAGCAAGCTCCTCTTCCAATTCAGATGATGAAAATTAAGCAGAACATATGGTTCACAACAAATTGGACAACCTTCCCATAAACAAAGATTCCTATGTGCAATTTAATATTTGATTGAATGAGTTTCAGGGCTGATACATGCGACATGTTCTCCATCTAGCCTTACGACTTCTAGGAGTAAGTCGGAACCTAGGGCGGGAGGATGCAGTACCCCTACCCTAATCAATTTCTAATCCCGGTTTAATCTTGGTTAGTTTATCATAATATAATGTTATAGTCAGATGTTTGATTTAATGCATAGCTGTCGATGTGGTTTTCGCACCAGTTTGTATGCAAGTTATTAATTCTCCTATTTCGTGTTATGATCTCGAGCTAACGCTTTCATTAAGTTTATATATGTATGCATGTATGACTCTTGGTTGCAGGAGATTTTCGGTACAGTGTCGCATGGGTGCGAGATTCGTCTCTGCCTGGATTTGCAGGCTTGAGTGTACCTCTTTAATGCTTAGAGTTGGATTAGGTGGTCCGGAGTTTCTCGTTTGACCATAGTCGTGCTCAAGTGAGCATCGTTAGTCATCGCCAGTATCCCCTTTTGGTTGGGTTTGCAAATCATCTGTCCGATTGACTTTCTTGGTTTGCGTGCTTGCGTGTGTGGTTAAATCGAGTGATTGATCATTAATCTTTAATTGATTTAATGTGTGTTTATGCATTAGTTTATTTGGGGACTCAATCAAATAGGCTCTTTTTTTTATGTGATTAATCATTATTTGAATTGCTTGATTCAATTTAGGAGCAAGTTCAATTGAATGGTTAATTTTAATGTTAAATTTATTATGTTTATGCTTATGAAAAGAAAGATTTAAATTTAATTGAAATATAAATTAATTTAATCTTGTTAGCTTTTTGAAATAGAAACGTTAAATTTCAGTTGAGTGAGAAAATCAATTGTAAATGGGAAAAGCAAGTTAAATTATTGATATAGTTTGAAAGAATTATTTTTAAATAAAATATTTTAATCCCAAAAAAAAAAATTTTGGTCAAACTTCTCCATATAACCTAGACTTTTGGAAAATATTGGGGATTGAAATTTTTTGGGGAAAAATATTTTTGGAAAATATTTTGGAGGAAAATTTGGGGGTTTTGGAAGGAGGAGAAATTTCTTGAGCCTGCAGTTTGGGCTCCTCTCTAAATCTTTTCCAGGATTGCTATACGAGGTAAGATTCTAGTTTATATTTTTTGTCTCTTTGCTTATCAGAAATTGTTTTGGATTTTGAAGAAAACTGTTTGGGAAAAATTGGAATAATCTCAACTATTTGGGGAAAATGGAACAGCTGTAAATTTTATTTCCAATTCAAACCTTTCTTGTTTGTTTCCATCTCAAGTTTAGTTTTGGTTGCTCTTGTTTCAAAATCAAAAATAAAATAAAAATGAGATTGGCCGTTTGCAATGGAAATTGGTTTAAATTCCAAATTTATGCTTTCAAATTCAAACTTGAAATCAGATAATCTGCCTGGGATTTGATCAAGGATGTTAATCCTTATTGTTTTGCTAATTTGGTGTTGTTTTGGAGAGTTTTTTCCTTCCTAAATCTGGGTATTTGTAAATATTAGAAACCCATGCTTTTTGGAAATAAAATTTAAAAAAAAAAATTATATTTAAAGTATCTGTGAGACTGTGGGATTATTTTGCTATGTGTTAAGTTTTTTTTTTTTTATTAACAACAAAATTTAAAAAATATATATATAAAAAGAACTGTTTTAACCCCATCCATGTGGGAGTTTTCCCCACCACGTGGAGGGGTGTTGTGTCCCTTTGGGTAGCAACGCTTCCCATGGGGGCTGCGTGCTCCCTTTGGGAACAGCAGCGCTCCCATGGGGGCTGCGTGCTCCCATTGGGAAGCAGCCCTTCCCCAAATGGAAGCGTGAGCTCACAAGCAGGGGGGCCACGTGGGTACCCTCCCCCATATAAATGTTTTTTTTTAGTTTTTATAAAATTCATTTTTTTTAATGTATTTTTTTAATCAAAAAAATATATATAATATTTTAATATTATTTAATGTTAATTTTTAATTAAGTTTTTAATTATGATTAATGTGGCATAAATTATAATTCATGATTAATTTGATATTAATTAATTGTATAATGGAATATATACGTTAATTAATATTCAAATTTCATTTTATGATTAATGCACTTTTTCTAATTAAATTCTAGAATTGCTAATTTCGCAATTAAATATTAATTGGTTATATTTTATTAATCTTGGATTAATAAATATATTTATTAATTAAGAGTTAATTGGGGTATTTGTCTCATTGAGGAAGTATTGATTTAAAAATTATAATATAGAATATTATTTTATTGGGAAATTGTTGAAATAAAATATATTTATTAATTGATTATTTATAAATAATATTTTATTCAAGAACATATCATTTGAGTAATTGAGAAGTAAATGAAATATTTTATCAATGGATATTTAGATCATTTAAACGATATACTATTGGAAATTAATAATGTATTGTTTGGAATGTTGGCGAGTTAATGGTATTTTCAATTTGTAAAATAAATGGTATAGTTATAATCCTCCTCTGTTTTGAGACATAGGCGAATGGACCATTGGAATTGTGGTATTGTACTTACCTAGTAATGGTGATTTTTCTATCAATGCAATTCGAAAACTTAGATCATTAGAATACTTGATTGACTATTAAAGTTCAAATCAATATGGGAAAATATTGTCTTGTCTAGTTATTGCCTTTGCGAGTTGAATTTCTGTATTTGCTTTTGCTTAAGTAATGGCAAGTCATTCTTTGTTTGATTGGATCCGGTCATATGGTTGATTTGGGTACCTATTTCAGACCTCTGTCTCGAGTTGACTGTTGTATTGTGGTGGTGTTGTAGTTGGTCGTATCCTTTATGTGGGTGTCGAATGTTGATTCGTGGTTGACCATAGTTTGTCAGGTCTTTGGTTAGAGTACCGTTAGTAAGTGTATCTCTTGGAGTCGTGTTTGACCAAATGGTGGATTTCTCCATTTTGAACTCTGTTCAGCTGACCATGTGTATGTCTTGGTTTGAGTTCGTTTGAGTATAGTCTAGTGTTGTATGGGAAAGTGGCTTTCGATTGGGGGTGACGCCCAAAGTGCCTGCTGGGTAACCCATCGAAAGTGAGTCTAATAAGTGATAACCTAATAGTAGATTAGAATGTGAATCTCTAAGTAAGATAATTGTGCCTCGCACATGGGACGAGTGCTAACATAAACTCGACATGCTGTGAGAAGGCCTAAAATGGCAAACCATCATCCTCGTCTTCATGAGAGGATGTGTGGGTCCACATAAGGCTTGGATGGGCCGGAGGTTCGGATTAGGTTGCCAGGGTAACCCAATGTATGGGGTCGAGACCTATGAAGACCTACCATGGTAACCATACTAGGTTGTGTAATGACACTTGTCCCTATGTTCGCTAGTGTGTTGTCGTATTGTCCTATTAGGAGCATGTTTGTGGGTCATCCTATTGTTTGTGCCCTTGTGAGTATCGGGTTTCATGTTAGACCTTGGGTGGTGATGACTCAGTTTTGTGGATGTCCAAATGAACCTTGGTATTAGCTTCAATTGTTATTCAGCTGGATCGTTTCCTTTTCAAGGATCATTTATGTATTTATTGACCGATGCGATCGCTTGTATATTGTTTATGTTTCGCCTTGATGGTAGGATTGTAAATTATGAGAGCCTCATGTATTCTTAACTTTATTAATTATCAGAGGGGTCTTGCAGTTGAGTAGACCCAGAGATGTAGCCATTTAGGGGTGAACTCCGAGATCATCTTGCTGTTATGTGATTCTTATTCTCTTATGTTTCATGTTTAGTGTTAGCATGCATGAATGGCATTTTGATAGAATGTATAAGTGGTTTAGATGATGATTAATTTTAAATACATGTTTGCAGTTCTCTCTTGAATGCAGTAAATTGGAATAAGTAATAATGTAGCTTATGATAATGGAATATATTCAATTGTTGCTAAGGAAATTAAGTATGCATGAAAAGATCTCATATGTTTATGATGAAATTCTAGTGTGTTAGAATATTATATGCATGGCTTATATTTTAATGAAAAGCTTGAATGTAGATTATGAATAGATCTTAATGGATGAAACTTGGCTTGTGATTTATATTTCCATCTTTTGAAAGAAATTATCCTTGTGTAAGAATTATCTCGTTATTAAGATAATTAGCTTATTGGATTAATTGTGTGAGTTAAGTGAATTGTTAAATTTAAGTAATCTCGTTGGGAAAATCTTAAGGTGTTAGTTGTTGTCTTCCACTGTGTAATTTCAAATTTGATATTTCATTGTATCATTGTGTTGTGTTTAACTTTTAAAAGAAAATTTATTGAACTCTATTCTTGTGTTATGGCTTAATCCCTTCGAGGTTTCCTGACGAGGCATTACAGTGATAATGTAAAAGGATATAACTTATGGAATCCTACAACCACTAAAATTATCTTTTCTAGAGATAATTTATTCAAGAAAATTAGTTATTATTTATCTTCAACAACCAAAAGAAAAAGAAAAGAATTGTTTTTTTACAAAAAGTGCATTTTTAAATTAAGGAGAGAAGTACACCTTGGAAAGATTAAAGAGATGGACATGAGGAAAAGGAAGAAAAATATGGGCTTCTAGAATTAGTTACTAATAAAACTGACAAACAGGAACAGGTTGAATACGATCATTATTATCAAGATCACCATACTCATATTCTCATATGATCGACTATTGCCACACCTAACAACCTATGTTGTAATTACATGATCAGATAACATTTCAACAATCTCCAAGGTACTCAAACACTATTCCTTTTGTAGAAAATGCTTATAGGGAGCACACCCTTGACCCAAACAGAGATATTGGATCAACAAGTAGAAGATCTCCAAAAGAAAATGACTAGCATGCAAACATTTAATGACAAAAAGAGCTATACTAGGGAGGATATTTATCCTTTTCCTTTTGAAAGGACTTTATAACATAGTGACCACAATTACAGTGAATCCAAGAAGTAGAGATTGTGTTGTGATCACCTGAAGATCCAGGGTTACATTACAAGGGGTACCATCAAAACCCCCTCCATGGACAAGAAATGACAATATGGTCGACCAACTAAAAAAAAATCCAGCCTAAATTTCATTATTTGAGTTGCTTCGCATCTCACCGGCTCATATGGTGGTCCTCGACAAAGCATTAAAAGTATATATTGTTGCTAGAGATATAGATGAGAATGCACTTCAATCCATGGTTGGAAACTTGGCAACTTCCAAAGTAGCATTCACTAAATAGGATGTACCTACAAACAGGCCTATGCAAAATGATCCTCTACACTTAGAAGCTCTTATTCACAAAAAGAAGGTTCGAAGAGTGCTCATAGATGGTGGATTTTGGATCAATGTATGCATCAACAAGAGGTGGTAATTCAATATTACCCCTATCTCTTATTCAAGTACTCAATGAAGCTTCTATCATAGACGAAGAGCCAACCATTAGGGATAATCTCCCATTCATCATTAATACAATTGACTATCCTCTGTCTTCAATTGAATAATTCATGAATATGAATTAAATAGAGAAACATATATAGAGAATATAATTGATTCACATGACTATGAGTTTCTATCTACACACGGTTGAAGTACATTTCCATCTATTAGATCTTATGACAACCAACCAGTTGAAGATGATGGCATCCAATATAAAGAAATACCAATCTTCCCACCATCAGTCAAGTATGTTTGCAAAAATAGAATCCATATGATCTTGGAATCAACTTCTCCTATTGATGGACAAGATCTTTGTCTAATGTATCCTCACTTAATAGATTGGGGGTGAGAAGGACAACCACAATTAGATTTATTTCATAATGATGAAGCTATAGCTGAATTCTTGGGTGCAAGGGATGGACTTCCTTATGATGATCATAAAGTTGGCTTTTCCATTGATCTTGATTGAGCTACATACTTTGGAGAAGCAAGCTCCTCTTCCAATTCAGATGATGAAAATGAAGCAGAACATATGGTTCACAACAAATTGGACAACCTTTCCACAAACAAAGAGCAGTCAACATTACTAGTTGAAGAAACCAAAGAGATCAATATTGGAAATGTTGAGACTGTACACAAGATACACCTGGCAAAGCCTCTGAATCCAATGGAACAAAAAAATTCATTCAATTTTTCACACAAAGGCCAATCAACTTTGCATGGTCTTATTCTAATATGCTAGGGTTAGACACCAAGTTAGTCTTGCATCATCAGCCATTACTTCCTGGAGTAAAACCATATAAGCAAAAACTTAGAAAGATGCATCCTCATATAGCTCTGTTGGTCAAGATCGAATTGCAGAAATTGTTGGATGTGGGTTTCATCAGACCTGTCACCCATAGACTATGTTGAATGGATCTCTAATCTAGTATCAGTAACCAAACATACTAGCGGTATCAGAATCTGTACTCACTTTAGAGATCTCAACAAAGCCTACCAAAACTATGACTTTACACTCCCTAACATAGAAATGATTGTGGATTTCACAGTTGGCAATGGAATGCTATCACTCATCGTTGGTTTTTATGGTTAGAATCAGATCAAGATTGCACGAGAAGATCAACATAAAACAACTTTCACATGTCCATGGGGAACCTATTGCTGGAACGTGATTCCATTTAGCCTTAAAAATGTTGGTGCTACACATCAAAGGGCAATGACCAGTTTATTTCATGACATGATACACAAAATCATGGAAGACTATGTAGATGATTTACTAGCTAAGTCCAAATCAAGGGATGGTCATCCGGATGTCGTTGCTAAAATATTTAATAGACTTGAACAATACAATGTCAGTCTCAATCCCAAAAAGTGAATGTTTGGAGTAACATCTGGAAAACTCTTGGGGTTCATTGTATCAAACCGCGGCATAAAAATAGATCCAGAAAAAGGTGAAAGTTATACTAGACATGTCGTCACCCACCACACTCAAGAAACTGAGAAGTATGCAAGGGAGACTATAATCCATAAGATGCTTCATTGCACAATTGGAAAACAAGTGTCAACCATTTCAACATCTTTTGAAGAAAGGTGTCACGTTCAAATGGACAGAACAATACCAAGAGGCATTTCAAACACTAAAAAAAATTAAAGTCCAATTAGCCCTACTATATATTTATTGAAAGAGGATAAATAGTCAAAAGAGAATTTCAAGTTAAAGAGTTATCAAAGATACATTTTTTAGGAGATTATGAGCTATTGTGGTTGAGGTGGTTAATAAAAAGTCATATTATATTTTATTAAAGAAAAACCATTTTTTTAATTATTTTATTTTCTAAATATCAAAATGGTTAGAAAACAACACAAATCTTAGATAATGATGAACTCCAAGAATGAGTGATAACAGTAAAAGAGGTTGAACCAAAGTCCATAATGATGATAACTCTAAATCATGTCTTCAACTAAAGCTCATCCAACAATGGTTTCAAACATAATATCACGAGATTAAATTTTTATTCATTCTATCATTAAGGTACACTTCTCTTGCTTTTAATAAAATCACACTTTCATCGTCAACAAATAATTAAATTCTCTCAACTTGCAATGTGTTGAAATATCAATTAAGTATTTTGAATTTTCATCTCAAATTTATAATTATGTTTGTCACTATTTTGTAATAGATTACAGGTCGTATGATTTATGCTATAAATGTAAAACACAACTTATATGACAATAGGGACAATCATATGTTTTAAATGATCTTAGAAATATATTAAATGTTTATCATGACAATAGATACATACAAATTTTCAGATACATATGTTTTAAATATCATAGCAGAAAACTAATTGTTTGATTCAAATAAATAGATATCTGAAGTCTATTTTGAGGAAACATATGTTTGATATGATTTTAGAAATATATTAAATTTCAATGGTGGCAATAGATTGAACCATCCCTTCCAGAAAACTATTGGGTTGGTCAACAGAAATCCACCTCTCAGAGAAAGGTGCTCCAGGTTTATACATATACAGTTTACAAATATAGATATCAGGATTACGAAAAATTCCACAAAATAAAATTCGATCACACGACACTGTGGCACAAACATTTAAAACAGGGTGGTGTTGAGGGAGAGTTTCCAATTGCCTCCATAAATTTCCTTCCCAATCATATTGCTCTATTCCTTTACTTGTAAATGCAATTAGTCGTTGAAAGGCATACATAACATCGAGGCAAGAATTAGGAATAGACATATTTATTGTTGTCCATGCTCTTGTGGTGGGATCAAATCTTTGACATCTATTAATATCAATGACATAAAACATTCCTTCAATAAAAAGACCCCTACAGCTGTACATTCCCTGGTGCATCTTAGGAAGAAGCTCCCACTTGTCTTCATCTACTTTATAAACTGCTGCTTCACGAAGTTCATTGAGACCATTATCATTTCCTCCCGCAATGTAAATCGATCCATCAGGTGAGGCACAACATGCAAACTCTAGGTTTGCAGGTCTGGGGGTGGGAAATTCAGCACCATGCTTCCATATACTAGGTAAAAAATCATATATCAATAACAATGGAGTTAAATGGCGTGACTGGCCCAGCACAACAATCTTATGATTCACATTTATAATCTTATGAACGATTGCGTTTGTGGGAGGGAGCAGTTTACGTGACTGATCAGTAGGATCGTATATAGATATGCTAATATGATCCTCGAGAAAACATATATATTTCTTAGTCAGCCCAAACTTAATTCTATCCTGATAAAACTGAAAACTTTCCAACATTTCTTTGGCAGGTTCCAACAGCTGCTTAATTTTTGAGTGACATATGTATGGCACTCTTAATAAGATGTCTCGAAATATTTGCTCAGGGAGTTCCCGCAAAAAATCCATTATCAACTTTTTCTTCTTAAGGATATGAAGCTTTAGAGTGTGTACAAATTCGAAGAATTATACCGAGTTGTTGGATCTGTAGACGTTGCTTTATACCTGCAAACGCTTCTCCAGATTTAAAGGTCACCACGTTTGGGGATTCCTTATAATAGAGACTAAATTAACCGTAAAATATTTATGTAATTTATATATATATATATATCACATATAAACGAAATATTTCTATTATTTACGAACTACTTAAAATAAAACCGAGGGTGGTTAATCTATGCTACCATTTTAGACCTCCATTGAGACAATTACTGCATATTTTAATTACAATATTAGTCTTCATGAAGGGCAATATACATATATATTAGACCCTTGGAAAACTTCCCCAGAAAATCTCTCCAGAATAATTATTCTATTGGCAGGTTGGTAATCTTTTAACTTTCTTCTCAGTTTGGGTTTCTTTTGGTTTGTGCGTCCAGTCACTTTATTTTACATTAATTAATTGTGCATTGTAATTATATATATAGTGATTTTGAAATCATTTTCACCAATAGCTTTTTCCTGACTGATGTTACAGCTGCAATTTAAATGAGATCCCTGTACCTTATAACTTCCATTATATGTTCAGGAATTACAAAGCTTCCTACATAGATACAGATATTTGTGAAATAACAGTAAACAGACGTAAGAGGGGAACACGAAATATTTAGTATTTCATGTTAAGTTGATCGAGTCATGGTAGTATCAGCATGAGTGATTTCAGAGAAATTTTTAGTATTTCATGAAATATGAAATTATGAACATTTGTTATATGAAATTAGTGTTAAATGAATTATTCATGCTATGAAAGAATGGTCCATCTGAACCAATACTCAAGAAGGAAATAGTCTATTGTTCAACAGTTTACTGAGTTTGGAATAAAGTTGAACTTTGAGTTTTTAAATTTATATTTGAGAGTGAAGTTCTTAGAACACCAATTCAACATAAATTTAATTTTCTACTACATTCTGTGCAAAATATTAAAGTTTCTTATGCCCTAGATAGGGAATAGGTAGAGAAGATAGCAAAACTTTTACTTAATAACTAAAGTATCAAATAATTAAAGTTCTTTCTTCTTGGCACAAATATTTTCTAAGCATAAAAAAACTTCATAACATTAGAAGACAAGGGCTGCAAGCAGCGAAGTTCCTGCCAGTCTTTGCTTTTGTTTCTGCTGCACAAACTTTTTATGCACCAATAAAATCTCTGGGAGGCAATGGATGTGATAAAGCTTTTTCACACTTTCCAAATGCATGTTTCTTTCATCTGTTTCATTCAAAAAAAATTGTGTAAAGATTTAGTAGTTTGAATAATAAAAGTCATCAGACACAACAGAAGACCAATAGTTAATAACTTAATACACAGAAGTAAGCTAGAGAGCATCCCAACGATTGGCTTCCACATCAAACAATGCCCTAAGTATAGGCCAAAGTTAGGCCAGGCATTCCTTTCATGAAGTTGCAGAGACTCAAACTTTCATATCAGCATTTGGTAATAGACCCATGAGCTATGCTCAAACTCCAGAAAACCTTGAATTAAGGGATGGGATTTAGCATACAAAATTAAAGCCATGGATTATGCCCAAGAACAAATACTAGTATTTTAGAACTCCAGCAATAAAATACCCATTCACTATATCTTTATAAAGCATCATTTACCACTGACTGTTTCCCCTCACTATGGAGGTTCTATAGTTGAGTTGAGCCACTCAATCCTCAACCACCACTCATCATTTACTCATGTAGGGACGCAGTTGAAGCCCCTCACCGCTCCATTCTCACACAGATATTATTACAGATATTATTGGAGTGATTTGTGTGGAATAGCACAACAAATGGGGAAAAAGAGAGTTGCAGATGAGGGAAGATAAAAGCCTTCCCTCAGTCACCGCATTTCTTCCTTCCATTTACTTGTACAGGTTTTATTGTGGATATCCAAAGGCTTGACATACCTTGTCAAGTTTTTTATTTGACAGTGCTATTAAATAATTACCTAGAGTTTGAGTCAATATTTTTAATGGAGTTTAGAAAGATAAGTAGAGAGCATTTGACAGTCGATGGGAAGGGAAATGTAACATTCTCTTTTTGAACCACAAACACTGAACTGTTAGTCGTTGACATGGATTAGGGTTGACTGGATTCTGTCAACTCTTAGATTTTGTTATTCTTTTAGTTTGTCAGCTAGTTTTAGTTGAGTCAATTGAATAAGGAATGGTGCAGTTATTCCATTAGCTATCTTCCCTTAAATTAGGGAATCAACTTCAATTAAATTTTGGGTAAGTGTTTGTCAATAGCTAGCATTGAACGTGGTATATGTGGAACGCTTGAGTTGAAGATTACCTAGGTTGTGCTGGGAAGAGGAAAGGCATAATTGATTATCACAAACACAAAAACTTCATTCTGTTCACAGAAATTGGATGCTGCTACAACAGCTTTTTGCTTGAGACAACCCTTTTTCCTTGCAAAAAAATTGAAGATGATTTATGACGTATTCTTTTGTTGCGTTGCAAATCCTCTAGGTGATTTTTGCCATCTTGTACCTTTGCACATATATTTGCTTCCGAGGCAGTTAGGGTTAAAATTTGCAAACGTAGATGTCTGGTGGGCAACCCAATATCTGCCACCTGCTTGATCGTCGAGGGAGGATGGGGGGACTTGTATGCAAGATGTCAAAATCCTGTCCTGTCAAGCAAGTATGCAAGATGTCAAAGTACTGTCGAAGCATGTGGATTATTAACGGATTTCGTCTGATCCTTGAAAACCCCATATCCCTGCAACGCACCGACAGAGCTATCCCTTTTTGTTGGCCATGTGTTTCTAGCGACTGCGCTCTGCCAAAGTTCTATTTTGGCAGCCCCTGCACCTCCCTCTGGAGTCGTGCGTTCTGTCCCGTTGAGAACTGCGCGAACCCCTGCAAACCCTCGACAACACCAGTAGTTAAACGCCACAAAATTTGTCAAGAATATTTTGCTTAACTAATACGCAAGTTTAACGGTTTGAACATTAGCAAATGCAAAAATATTTGAGAATAATTATTTTTGATTGGTGCATTGGCATTGCATAAATCACTAGTTAATAAAGAGGCCTCCGCTATAGTCCCTGCGGGCAGGAACTAATAATCCAGTAAATCAGCAAGGTAATCTCGTCAAAATTCACAGTGAGATCACATTAAGTCTTTCAGAAATACTATATATTTTTACAAGTTATAAACAGATTACAAATATACAGAACACATTACAAATATATTAATATAAGGAACTTGTGTGAACAAAAATTACTTCTACCATTTTACAATTCTTATAAATTCGTGTATATATAAAGTCATTCATTACTACGGTCAAACTATAATATTTGGAATTGAGTTTATTAGACTATTTAGGGGACAAATAAGTTTATAAGTCTATTTAGGGGACAAGTAAGTAGTGGAAATAAGGCTTCATGTGGATTACCATGTGGGTTTAGATCGACATCCACAAGCACTGCCATGTAAGAAAACTAGTTCTTTAAAAAAATTGATTCTTTCTATCCTCAATGAAGACGATTGATTATGTGTCAATGATGATTCATCCAAGGTATCTGAAACTTGGTTGTTTGGATGGATGACTTTTTATGGGGCGGATCAACCACGAAAACTGGCATGACACGTTGGTGGTAGTGGTTGGTTTTGTTGTATGGCACCTCAATAGATTGCTACATACACCTATGTGAATATATATAGTAAGTCATTTATTATTTTAAAATAAGCTTATTAGTCTATTTAGGAGAGAGGGGTTGGTAGTGGTGGATCCTATGTTCGAGGATCCACATGGAGCACCACATAGGTCTAGATCAATATCCACGAGCATTGCCAAGTAGGAAAACTAGTTCTCTAAATAAAAATTAAAACTTTATCCTTCATGGAGGAGACCTACCATGTGTGAAATGGCAATTCATACAAGGTGTCCAAACCTTTGCCATTTGGATATATGAACATTCATGGGGCAGCTCAACCATGACAAGTGGCATAGAACTTCGGTGGTACTAGCTAATTTTTCCACATGTCGGTCAAACAATCTACCACCCTCTGTGCTCGACAATGCAAATTAAACATGTTTTGCCTCCTCACTCCATTCCAACTAGCCACATTAACTATGTGTCCCTTTGCATTTACTCGATCTATTTAGTGTGCAATATCCAACAAAGGGTCCATTAAATGTTTCATTTTATTGCACATCATTCCCACTTTCCCTCCCTTCTTTCACACATATTATGGAGTGTTTGTGACCTTTGCCTCTGGAACATGTTCAACTCAGGTCATTGAAAATCCTATTCTCACACCAGAAGATGTTTAGCTCTATGAATTCTTTGGCATTTTTCTAAAGGTTGGTTTGGTGTTATCCTTTCCTCATCTTGCAAGTGTTCTCTCTATCACTGAAGGTATGTGTTCATCTATTTTTTTACACACTTTATTCTCCTTGTAGGTACAGGGTATCAAATTCACTTCGCTACACAAATCTTAGCATATCTGGAGAGTGGTTAATGGGAGATATCACACCTTGACAGTAGTTAACATAAGATATCACTCTAGCCAAATTTTCTTTATACCTTGTATGTCATACTTAATTGTGTATGATGTCCCATTAACATATAACCAATTTATAACTATTTACCATGACTGATAATGTCCTAAATGCCCTAAATTCCTCTTGTGATCAATCATTAAAGAGTGCTTGTGTATTTGTGTTTAAATGTAATTTTTATAAATTTTAATGTGGAAATATATTTTAATGATTTTATTTGGCAATTCAATAATTGTAAAGATAAATGGGTCTTATATGTTTTCATTTTAATATGCTTTTCATAATTAGGGCATATAGGTGAAATTGGGGAATTAAAAATATAATATATTCTATTAGTTTAAAAAATTGAAATGTTCATCAGGTTTTATAAGGGCAAATTAGTTCATTTTTATTATTAAGCTTATTTTGGAGTTTTGATTTCTCAAAACCCTCATTATAACATCATTGGGCCCTTGGTCTGCTGGTGAATTTGAAAGGTTCTTAATGAGCCAACCAAGGATCAAGTCTTGTTGAGTGCAAGGATCTAACATCTAAAGGGGACGAGGTTGGGATCATGCCCTAGTAAAATTTGGTCCAATGGATAGCTCACAATCCTTGGCTCTTGGCCAAAGAGGTTCTTGTGCTCAGACTTAGGTGACCAAAATGGATTTAAGGACAAACATCCATAAAATTAACCCTCCTTATGTGGAGATTTTTAAATGGTGATTGTGGGAGAAATTTTGTGGTGATTTTTGCTTTGTGTTAGGATTGGGGAAGTGTGTATTCTCCTCCATGGATTTGTGCTTCCATTCGGTGTGTTGAAATAAATTCATGTTTGAATTTTTTGGGCAATTTTGACGTAGGTGCTTCTATTCTTCATTTTTCTCCTTGTTTTTTTATTTTTTAATGGTTGCAAATAGAATTAGGATGTACAAGCCTTTATTTACTCAAAAATAACTAATTTTAATATACTAGTTTATTTGATTTAAGAAATTTTTGTAAACATTGCATTTAGAAATGTTTTGTCATGCCAAAATTTTAATTGAATGGGAAAATTGAGTATTTTATTATGAAAATTGAGTGTTGGATGCATAGAGACCAAAAGTGTGTTTTTACACTTTTGACGTTTAAAAAACTTCAAAATTTTGTGTTCTTTGGGGTATTTTCATGGTGGAAAACACAATTCGCTAATTTTCGGAAAAAGGTTTGGACAAGAGGAAATGGTGGAATATTTGTTAATTCTAGATTAAATATAATGTGAAATGATAATTTTAGTATAGGAAATTTTGAATTAGATTGATTTGGATCCCATCTCACTATGTTATTAAGAATTGTGAAATTGTGCTTAAGTGATGAATGAAATGTGAAATTGGCATCGTGTTTTACTTTTTTTCCTCGCTCATGTAGTATGGGATTATCTTAGGGTGTGGGCATTAGAGTTGGTTGGTTGAGTGAATCTGAATGGGGACTAGGGCACAAAGTGGCTGCTAGGATAACCTATTGGAGAGTTATTTATAATAAGTGAAAACTAATTAAAACATAGGTAATAAAACAAAGATAATTTGATATCATTATCATGCCTAGAGTGCTAGTAAATACGTAGGATGATTTGGGATGACCTAGGGGTTTGGGGGGTGTTTATTTGGTTTGATAAAGTCTCCTCATCTTGATGAAAATTGCAGAACGGAAATTAAAATCAATAGGAAAAATAGAAAACAAGGGGAAAAATAAGAAATGTATCAGAGGATAACTCTACTTGAAAATTATGGTGATTTAATAAGATTAGATGTTCCATGGATTATGGTGATTTATATGTCAAATTTTTAATTGCAATTCATATAGAAATGACATTTATCTTCATTTTCATATTCATTAGCAATAGACATTTGACAATGTTGTTGCCATGAAGGTTATGAGCGCACTTTATATAACAATATTTGATTTGGTTTTGTTGAACAAACAATTTTTACATTTTATTTGCAAGAATGCTTTTAGTCAACTTCTTCTTTTGGGTTACATACTTCCTCTTCTTGATGTTGGATTATTGAGTGTAATCTAAAATATCGATAAAAAAACACAATTAATTTTATAAATATTCATGCAAATAATTTCGATGTCAAATTAAGTAAAAAATTATATTTGTTATATTTCAACTGAGAATTCACTGAAGGAGCTCAAATGATTGAATGTATAGGAGTAGATTCATTCTTGAATGCTTGGAGTATTCATAAATGTAACAGATAAGAGTCACTCCACTCGGGCGATTCTTTTTAACTCATGGAGGAACCTATAGATACTTAAAAATGTCTCACTAATCATGTACTAATTATTGGTCTAATTAATTGACTAATTCTTTAATTATTTAATTAAGCTAATTATTTTTCCTCAATTGACTAAATCATTATCATTCAACATTTCTAATTATCAAATTTCCATTCTTTAATTAATTTAATCATTTAACCCCTTTCTCAAATATTAATTAAATATTAATTATTTAATTAATTACAATTAATTTCCTTAATTAAATAATATTTATTATTTAATTACTTGTAATTCTTATAGTTAAATTATTTCATTTAAATTATTTAAAATTAATTATTTCACTCTTCCAATTCCCCAAATTCGAATTTTGAATAATTCCATTTAATTTCATTTCTCTCAAATTCACAATTCCCCAAATACCAATTTCAATTACTTTCATCTAATTCCAAATCATCAAATTAACATTTCACCAAATCTGCAGTTGGATGAATTTCAATAAATTTTAGGTGCATTTAGAATTCGAAAATCCAAATTGAAAATGAAAATCAAATTCAATTTTAAAGTCCTACAGCACATGTTGAAATCTTAACTAATTGATCAAATCAATTAACTCAGTTATGTCTTCAATCTCCCGTTTTCACTCCAAATAACCTTTTGAAACTAATCAATGTAATCAATCATCTCTTCAATCAATCCAATCAACTGGCTAATCTACTCAAACCACTATCCAATCTATTTAGTTGACTACTCAATCAATTTGGTTAACAAATCAATCAATTTGGCTAACAAATAAATCAACTCTGTTAACTGATCAATCTAAATCAGTTCACTCCCAATCAGAGCTTGAGTTCAAAATCCCATCTCATCTCTCATGTAAATTTATATATACAAAATCATTTTCTCAATTCAAGCTAGATCACAACTCGTTAAAATAATTGTCATCTTTATCCAAGAAATCTCAGTGCAATATTTGAGAGCCACCTACACCAGGAATTTGGAGAAGAGAAATGGAAGCAAAAATGTGGAATAGGGAGTTTAAATTAGTTTAATTCTTCCATTTATTTCATTTATTATATTTCATTATGTTTGATTTTAGATAGATTAGTTAAGGATCTGTGATCATCCTTATTTCCTAATTAGCTTAATTTACATGATTTCAAGCATGAAAACAATGGTAAACCCGATGTGAATTTATAGTGACTAAATTATCTTTTTTTATTTTTGTCATTTGTAGATCTGTACAGAACACAAAAATGGAATCATACTTGCATACACAAAATTCACAATTGCACATATTAATGCGCAATTGATGTTGTTTTGTTTCACATTTGCTATTAGATTGATTCTCAATAGATTCCATCCATGTCAGAATCAACGAACTTCTTTCTTCTGTCTTTTTCCTTTGTTTAAAATAATTTCCAAAATTGTCACGTTTAAGTAATGTGCAATTGCTTAGTCATAAATTCGCATTTGACTAGACATTAATTCGCATTTGCTAGTAGTTTTGTTCGCAATTTCTTAGTAGTTAATTCACATTTTCTAGGAAAGGTCAAAATGTTTTTGTCCTATTTTCTCTGTCTTTCTGTCAATAATTAGGTCCGTTTCTACAAACAGAGAGGTCAAAGTTGTAACGAAGAGGAAAAATTAGGCTAGAAAGCCCACCATGTTCTAACAACCTTTTGGTTTTCCTATAGGGAAAGATTAGACAATATTTCTTTTGGTGCTCTTAAAAAGACCAAACAAACATTCTTCTTTTCAATACCTCACCATTGCTATGATGGATAAAATGAACACCATGTCTTTTGGAGCAACATCTCCAATAGTTCAGACAATATTGCAATGAAAGTTTAAAAATAACTTTTAGAGAGTATAGCCCAAACCAAAATTAAGAATAAAAAATAGTACACTAGTAAATAGATTCAAAGTTGTGTCTGAATTTAGAATGGACTTCATTTAATTGTACTATATTTTGTGCATATGGAGAAATTTAATATTGTCATATTATTGTGTTGTAGTTGAGAACCCCTTTAGAGAACACGATCCTTGTAATGAAGGATGCACATAAAATTAGGTTAATTTGTGCTCCCTCATGTTTTGTTAGAATGCATATTGGAACCATAATTTTTGTTTTGTATTATGGAAGTGAAATTTGGCCTTGCAGTTGTGAATAGATTTTCCCAAATTGTGGCAAAGTATTTAAAACAAGAGAAACTATTAGAATAAATAAAAGCAATTGTTGGGATCTAAGACAAAATTCTAGTATAATTTGTCCTTCTCACTTTGTTATTTCTATTATTGACTTTTCAACTTTCTATTTCTTATCAATTGTAAAGTTTTTTATAGGTTTTTTTTTTAAGTTAGTGTGTTGTAGTTTATTACATATACATTTGTAATCACTTATAAAATTAAAAGATCAGTTTTTTAATAATTTTTAATGATTTTTTTTTATCTAATTTCAATTTTAAAATGGAAAAAAATATTATAAGAAATATTAATGTTTAATAAACAATCATTAAATTTCAATATAAAGGTTTACATAACAATAATTGGATGAGCATGTAATATAAGGATTCATGATATAAGAAACATGTTTATTTATATGAGTAAATGAAAGAGGAGTGCATAGTTTTCATAATTTTTATATTAATCAAATAATATTACACAATTTTATATATATATATATATATGAGCAATGTTAAAAATATGGAAAATCCAAAATTAGAAAAGATGTTTGAATAGTAAGATTGTAAATTTTAAGTCACTATTAATCATATGATAATGCACATTTACAAATTCACCAAGTACTACAACAATGTCACAAACATGAAAATACCAAAACAAGAAAAAGGTGAGAAAATAATAAGTCTATAGTGCTTACCTGCATAAGCTTACACAATCTGTAATTGTGTACCTAGCTCTTGTTTACACAAAAAAGGAAACATTTATTTTAAGAGTGAAAAGAGAAGGTAATTTTACATGAACAAACTCCTCTACTTAGCCTTTGAATATTCATTGTTATTGATTTGAGTGACTTAGCATGTGCGATCAATATAAATTAAATGCTAGGGCACAATTTTGGGGAGTTGTGACGTAAAAAATAGCATAGCCTTGTAATTTTACACTACATTTTTTGTGTTCATTTTGGGATTCATTCCCTAATGTGCTGCTAGGCTCATTTTAGCTTTTGAATTAGCCTTTCTCTTTTTCATGGTTCTTAAGTTTTGTTTTCTAGAGTTATTTTTTGTCAAGTTTCGTTGTTACCTTCCATCTTGCTACTTGTATTACCATTTTGAGTCAAAATTATTTGGATACTAGTGTGATGCATCGATATAATTATGAACATGCTAATATCCCACAATTGTTTTCTGTTTGATGGTCATTTCTAAACATTTTTCTGATTGTCACCTACCTAACTCATTAAAATTAATTCAAGATGAATCCAACAACTTGTTAGCCTCTTCTAATGCTCTCATCTTATTTTTTAATAAGTTGTTTCATTAGGAACAATCTCTCTGCTCTCACTTGGCACTCACATAGCTCTTTTAAGTTGTACAACTCTCTATAATACTCATGCCACACTCTTCGTTAAGACTTACTGTCGACTTATCTTTCTCAAGCTTCTTAGGTGATATTTTTATTGTTGTATTGTGATATTTCAGAATTAGAAATAAATTTAATTTTAGTTTCTATGTTGAATGCTAGTGGATTGCATGTAACATTATACAAACATGGTTGCAAATTGCTAAGAGGAAACTTGGTGGTAGCAAGGGGGACAAGGAAGTGGGCTCTATTTAAGCTTGAAGCCATTACTATTGTAAAATCCACCAATGTAAGTAAATACAAAAAAATATTAACATATTGCGGTACAATAGATTGGGTCACATTAGTGACAATAGGTTAAAAAACTTTTTGAATAAAAATTTGGTAGATCATTTTTTCCATTTTGATGCAAGAGATTTGAACTTTTTGAACATTATGTGGTTGGTAGAAAAAATAAAAATCATTTCCTTCAATTAGTAATAAATCTAGGAGTAAATTGGAAATTATTCACTCGTGTTTTTGGACCAATGGATATTGAATGAATTAGAAGATATAGATATTTTGTTTCCTTAATTGATAAACTTTCTAGACACATGTGGTTACTTTTCTTATTGAATGAATTTGAAGTTTTCACTAAATTAAAAGATTTTAAGGCCTTAGTTGAAAACAAAATAAATTGAAAAATTAAGGTTTTAAGAATTGATAATGGAAGAGAATATTGTTCTAAGAAATTTGTTGAAATTTGTAAGAATGCATGAATTGTTGAAAAAAATAATATTTTGTATACTTAATAAATAGAAATACTACAATGGATGAATTAGACAATAATGGAAAGATCTAAAAGTATGTTAAGTGGTTCACAAATTTATAAATGCTTTTGGGAAAAAGCTGCAACAACTACTTGTTACTTATTAAATAGATCTCCCTGTAAGGCTCTTGAAACAACATGTTATGAATGATGTGTACATATTTAAGAAACCTTTTGTTTCACATTCAAGGGTATTTGGCAATGAGGTTTAAGTTCATGTGCCCAAAGAAAAATGATCTAAGTTGGATCCAAAAGATTAAAAAGTGCTTTTTCATTGCATATGGTGATAATGTAAAAGTATATAACTTATGGAATCCTACAACCACTAAAATTATCTTTTCTAGAGATAAGTTATTCAAGAAAATTAGTTATTATTTATCTTCAACAACCAAAGGAAAAAGAAAAGAATTGTTTTTTTTACAAAGAGTGCATTTTTAAATTAAGGAGAGAAGTACACCTTGGAAAGATTAAAGAGATGGACAAGAGGAAAAGGAAGAAAAATATGGGCTTCTAGAATTAGTTACTAATAAAACTGACAAACAGGAAGAGGTTGAATAAGATCACTATTATCAAGCTCCCCATACTTATATTCTCATATGATCGACTATTGCCACACCTAACAACCTATGTTGTAATTACATGGTTAGTCAACATTTCCACAATCTTCAAGGTACTCAAATACTATTCCTTTTGTAGAAAATGCTTATAGGGAGCACACCCTTGACCCAAACAGAGATATTGGCTCAACAAGTAGAAGATCTCCAAAAGAAAATGACTAGCATGCAAACATTTAATGACAAAAAGAGATATACTAGGGAGTATATCTATCCTTTTCCTTTTGAAAGGACTTTATAACATAGTGACCACAATTACAGTGAATCCAAGGAGTAGAGATTGTGTTCTGATCACCCGAAGATCCAAGGTTACATTACAAGCGGTACCATCAAACCCCCCTCCACGGACAAAAAATTACAATATGGTCGACCAACTAAAAAAAATTGCAGCCTAAATTTCATTATTTGAGTTGCTTCGCATCTCACCGGCTCATAGGGTGGTCCTAGACAAAGCATTAAAAGTATATACTGTTGCTAGAGATATAGATGAGAATGCACTTCAATCCATGGTTGGAAACTTGGCAGCTTCAAAAGTAGCATTCACTAAATGGGATGTACCTACAGACAGGCCTACGCAAAATGACACTCTACACTTAGAAGCTCTTATTCACAGAAAGAGGGTTCGAAGAGTGCTCATAGATGGTGGATTCTAGATCAACGTATGCGTCAACAAGAGGTGGTAATTCAATATTACCCCTATCTCTTATTCAAGTACTCAATGAAGCTTCTATCATAGAAGAAGAGCCAACCATTCGACATAATCTCCCATTCATCATTAATACAATTGACTATCCTGTGTCTTCAATTGAAGAAATTGATGAATATGAATCAAATAGAGAAACATATATAGAGAGTATAATTGATTCACATGACTATGAGTTTCTATCTACACACAGTTGAAGTACATTTTCATCTCTTAGTGCTTATGACAGCCAACCAATTGAACATGATGGCATCCAATATAAAGAAATACCAATCTTCCCACCATCAGTCAAGTATGTTTACGATAATAGAATCCATATGCTCTTGGAATCAACTTCTCCTGTTGAAGGACAAGATCTTTGTCTGATGTATCCTAACTTAATAGACTAGGGGCAAGAAGGACAACCACAATTAGATTTATTTCAAAGTGATGAAGCTATAGCTGAATTCTTGGGTGCAAGGGATGGACTTCCTTATGATGATCATAAAGTTGGCTTTACCATTTATCTTGATAGAGCTACATACTTTGGAGAAGCAAGCTCCTCTTCCAATTCAGATGATGAAAATTAAGCAGAACATATGGTTCACAACAAATTGGACAACCTTCCCATAAACAAAGATTCCTATGTGCAATTTAATATTTGATTGAATGAGTTTCAGGGCTGATACATGCGACATGTTCTCCATCTAGCCTTACGACTTCTAGGAGTAAGTCGAAACCTAGGGCGGGAGGATGCAGTACCCCTACCCTAATCAATTTCTAATCCCGGTTTAATCTTGGTTAGTTTATCATAATATAATGTTATAGTCAGATGTTTGATTTAATGCATAGCTGTCGATGTGGTTTTCGCACCAGTTTGTATGCAAGTTATTAATTCTCCTATTTCGTGTTATGATCTCGAGCTAACGCTTTCATTAAGTTTATATATGTATGCATGTATGACTCTTGGTTGCAGGAGATTTTCGGTACAGTGTCGCATGGGTGCGAGATTCGTCTCTGCCTGGATTTGCAGGCTTGAGTGTACCTCTTTAATGCTTAGAGTTGGATTAGGTGGTCCGGAGTTTCTCGTTTGACCATAGTCGTGCTCAAGTGAGCATCGTTAGTCATCGCCAGTATCCCCTTTTGGTTGGGTTTGCAAATCATCTGTCCGATTGACTTTCTTGGTTTGCGTGCTTGCGTGTGTGGTTAAATCGAGTGATTGATCATTAATCTTTAATTGATTTAATGTGTGTTTATGCATTAGTTTATTTGGGGACTCAATCAAATAGGCTCTTTTTTTTATGTGATTAATCATTATTTGAATTGCTTGATTCAATTTAGGAGCAAGTTCAATTGAATGGTTAATTTTAATGTTAAATTTATTATGTTTATGCTTATGAAAAGAAAGATTTAAATTTAATTGAAATATAAATTAATTTAATCTTGTTAGCTTTTTGAAATAGAAACGTTAAATTTCAGTTGAGTGAGAAAATCAATTGTAAATGGGAAAAGCAAGTTAAATTATTGATATAGTTTGAAAGAATTATTTTTAAATAAAATATTTTAATCCCAAAAATAAAAATTTTGGTCAAACTTCTCCATATAACCTAGACTTTTGGAAAATATTGGGGATTGAAATTTTTTGGGGAAAAATATTTTTGGAAAATATTTTGGAGGAAAATTTGGGGGTTTTGGAAGGAGGAGAAATTTCTTGAGCCTGCAGTTTGGGCTCCTCTCTAAATCTTTTCCAGGATTGCTATACGAGGTAAGATTCTAGTTTATATTTTTTGTCCCTTTGCTTATCAGAAATTGTTTTGGATTTTGAAGAAAACTGTTTGGGAAAAATTGGAATAATCTCAACTATTTGGGGAAAATGGAACAGCTGTAAATTTTATTTCCAATTCAAACCTTTCTTGTTTGTTTCCATCTCAAGTTTAGTTTTGGTTGCTCTTGTTTCAAAATCTAAAATAAAATAAAAATGAGATTGGCCGTTTGCAATGGAAATTGGTTTAAATTCCAAATTTATGCTTTCAAATTCAAACTTTAAATCAGATAATCTGCCTGGGATTTGATCAAGGATGTTAATCCTTATTGTTTTGCTAATTTGGTGTTGTTTTGGAGAGTTTTTTCCTTCCTAAATCTGGGTATTTGTAAATATTAGAAACCCATGCTTTTTGGAAATAAAATTTAAAAAAAAAAATTATATTTAAAGTATCTGTGAGACTGTGGGATTATTTTGCTATGTGTTAAGTCTTTTTTTTTTTATTAACAGCAAAATTTAAAAAATATATATATAAAAAGAACTGTTTTAACCCCATCCATGTGGGAGTTTTCCCCACCACGTGGAGGGGTGCTGTGTCCCTTTGGGTAGCAACGCTTCCCATGGGGGCTGCGTGCTCCCTTTGGGAACAGCAGCGCTCCCATGGGGGCTGCGTGCTCCCATTGGGAAGCAGCGCTTCCCCAAATGGAAGCGTGAGCTCACAAGCAGGGGGGCCACGTGGGGGTCCACGTGGGTACCCTCCCCCATATAAATGTTTTTTTTTAGTTTTTATAAAATTCATTTTTTTTAATGTATTTTTTTAATCAAAAAAAAATATATAATATTTTAATATTATTTAATGTTAATTTTTAATTAAGTTTTTAATTATGATTAATGTGGCATAAATTATAATTCATGATTAATTTGATATTAATTAATTGTATAATGGAATATATACGTTAATTAATATTCAAATTTCATTTTATGATTAATGCACTTTTTCTAATTAAATTCTAGAATTGCTAATTTCGCAATTAAATATTAATTGGTTATATTTTATTAATCTTGGATTAATAAATATATTTATTAATTAAGAGTTAATTGGGGTATTTGTCTCATTGAGGAAGTATTGATTTAAAAATTAAAATATAGAATATTATTTTATTGGGAAATTGTTGAAATAAAATATATTTATTAATTGATTATTTATAAATAATATTTTATTCAAGAACATATCATTTGAGTAATTGAGAAGTAAATGAAATATTTTATCAATGGATATTTAGATCATTTAAACGATATACTATTGGAAATTAATAATGTATTGTTTGGAATGTTGGCGAGTTAATGGTATTTTCAATTTGTAAAATAAATGGTATAGTTATAATCCTCCTCTGTTTTGAGACATAGGCGAATGGACCATTGGAATTGTGGTATTGTACTTACCTAGTAATGGTGATTTTTCTATCAATGCAATTCGAAAACTTAGATCATTAGAATACTTGATTGACTATTAAAGTTCAAATCAATATGGGAAAATATTGTCTTGTCTAGTTATTGCCTTTGCGAGTTGAATTTCTGTATTTGCTTTTGCTTAAGTAATGGCAAGTCATTCTTTGTTTGATTGGATCCGGTCATATGGTTGATTTGGGTACCTATTTTAGACCTCTGTCTCGAGTTGACTGTTGTATTGTGGTGGTGTTGTAGTTGGTCGTATCCTTTATGTGGGTGTCGAATGTTGATTCGTGGTTGACCATAGTTTGTCAGGTCTTTGGTTAGAGTACCGTTAGTAAGTGTATCTCTTGGAGTCGTGTTTGACCAAATGGTGGATTTCTCCATTTTGAACTCTGTTCGGCTGACCATGTGTATGTCTTGGTTTGAGTTCGTTTGAGTATAGTCTAGTGTTGTATGGGAAAGTGGCTTTCGATTGGGGGTGACGCCCAAAGTGCCTGCTGGGTAACCCATCGAAAGTGAGTCTAATAAGTGATAACCTAATAGTAGATTAGAATGTGAATCTCGAAGTAAGATAATTGTGCCTCGCACATGGGACGAGTGGTAACATAAACTCGACATGCTGTGAGAAGGCCTGAAATGGCAAACCATCATCCTCGTCTTCATGAGAGGATGTGTGCGTCCACATAAGGCTTGGATGGGCCGGAGGTTCGGATTAGGTTGCCAGGGTAACCCAATGTATGGGGTCGAGACCTATGAAGACCTACCATGGTAACCATACTAGGTTGTGTAATGACACTTGTCCCTATGTTCGATAGTGTGTTGTCGTATTGTCCTATTAGGAGCATGTTTGTGGGTCATCCTATTGTTTGTGCCCTTGTGAGTATCGGGTTTCATGTTAGACCTTGGGTGGTGATGACTCAGTTTTGTGGATGTCCAAATGAACCTTGGTATTAGCTTCAATTGTTATTCAGCTGGATCGTTTCCTTTTCAAGGATCATTTATGTATTTATTGACCGATGCGATCGCTTGTATATTGTTTATGTTTCGCCTTGATGGTAGGATTGTAAATTATGAGAGCCTCATGTATTCTTAACTTTATTAATTATCAGAGGGGTCTTGCAATTGAGTAGACCCAGAGATGTAGCCATTTAGGGGTGAACTCCGAGATCATCTTGCTGTTATGTGATTCTTATTCTCTTATGTTTCATGTTTAGTGTTAGCATGCATGAATGGCATTTTGATAGAATGTATAAGTGGTTTAGATGATGATTAATTTTGAATACATGTTTGCAGTTCTCTCTTGAATGCAGTAAATTGGAATAAGTAATAATGTAGCTTATGATAATGGAATATATTCAATTGTTGCTAAGGAAATTAAGTATGCATGAAAAGATCTCATATGTTTATGATGAAATTCTAGTGTGTTAGAATATTATATGCATGGCTTATATTTTAATGAAAAGCTTGAATGTAGATTATGAATAGATCTTAATGGATGAAACTTGGCTTGTGATTTATATTTCCATCTTTTGAAAGAAATTATCCTTGTGTAAGAATTATCTCCTTATTAAGATAATTAGCTTATTGGATTAATTGTGTGAGTTAAGTGAATTGTTAAATTTAAGTAATCTCGTTGGGAAAATCTTAAGGTGTTAGTTGTTGTCTTCCACTGTGTAATTTCAAATTTGATATTTCATTGTATCATTGTGTTGTGTTTAACTTTTAAAAGAAAATTTATTGAACTCTATTCTTGTGTTATGGCTTAATCCCTTCGAGGTTTCCTGACGAGGCATTACAGTGATAATGTAAAAGGATATAACTTATGGAATCCTACAACCACTAAAATTATCTTTTCTAGAGATAAGTTATTCAAGAAAATTAGTTATTATTTATCTTCAACAACCAAAAGAAAAAGAAAAGAATTGTTTTTTTACAAAAAGTGCATTTTTAAATTAAGGAGAGAAGTGCACCTTGGAAAGATTAAAGAGATGGACATGAGGAAAAGGAAGAAAAATATGGGCTTCTAGAATTAGTTACTAATAAAACTGACAAACAGGAAGAGGTTGAATACGATCATTATTATCAAGATCACCATACTCATATTCTCATATGATCGACTATTGCCACACCTAACAACCTATGTTGTAATTACATGATCAGATAACATTTCAACAATCTCCAAGGTACTCAAACACTATTCCTTTTGTAGAAAATGCTTATAGGGAGCACACCCTTGACCCAACCAGAGATATTGGATCAACAAGTAGAAGATCTCCAAAAGAAAATGACTAGCATGCAAACATTTAATGACAAAAAGAGCTATACTAGGGAGGATATTTATCCTTTTCCTTTTGAAAGGACTTTATAACATAGTGACCACAATTACAGTGAATCCTAGAAGTAGAGATTGTGTTGTGATCACCTGAAGATCCAAGGTTACATTACAAGGGGTACCATCAAAACCCCCTCCACGGACAAGAAATGACAATATGGTCGACCAACTAAAAAAAAATCCAGCCTAAATTTCATTATTTGAGTTGCTTCGCATCTGACCGGCTCATATGGTGGTCCTCGACAAAGCATTAAAAGTATATATTGTTGCTAGAGATATAGATGAGAATGCACTTCAATCCATGGTTGGAAACTTGGCAACTTCCAAAGTAGCATTCACTAAATAGGATGTACCTACAAACAGGCCTATGCAAAATGATCCTCTACACTTAGAAGCTCTTATTCACAGAAAGAAGGTTCGAAGAGTGCTCATAGATGGTGGATTTTGGATCAATGTATGCATCAACAAGAGGTGGTAATTCAATATTACCCCTATCTCTTATTCAAGTACTCTATCAAGCTTCTATCATAGACGAAGAGAAAACCATTAGGGATAATCTCCCATTCATCATTAATACAATTGACTATCCTCTGTCTTCAATTGAAGAAATTCATGACTATGAATTAAATAGAGAAACATATATAGAGAATATAATTGATTCACATGACTATGAGTTTCTATCTACACACGGTTGAAGTACATTTCCATCTATTAGATCTTATGACAACCAACCAGTTGAAGATGATGGCATCCAATATAAAGAAATACCAATCTTCCCACCATCAGTCAAGTATGTTTGCAAAAATAGAATCCATATGATCTTGGAATCAACTTCTCCTATTGATGGACAAGATCTTTGTCTAATGTATCCTCACTTAATAGATTGGGGGTGAGAAGGACAACCACAATTAGATTTATTTCATAATGATGAAGCTATAGCTGAATTCTTGGGTGCAAGGGATGGACTTCCTTATGATGATCATAAAGTTGGCTTTTCCATTGATCTTGATTGAGCTACATACTTTGGAGAAGCAAGCTCCTCTTCCAATTCAGATGATGAAAATAAAGCAAAACATATGGTTCACAACAAATTGGACAACCTTTCCACAAACAAAGAGCAGTCAACATTACTAGTTGAAGAAACCAAAGAGATCAATATTGGAAATGTTGAGGCTGTACACAAGATACACCTGGCAAAGCCTCTGAATCCAATGGAACAAAAAAATTCATTCAATTTTTCACACAAAGCCCAATCAACTTTGCATGGTCTTATTCTAATATGCTAGGGTTAGACACCAAGTTAGTCTTGCATCATCAGCCATTACTTCCTAGAGTAAAACCATATAAGCAAAAACTTAGAAAGATGCATTCTCATATAGCTCTGTTGGTCAAGATCGAATTGCAGAAATTGTTGGATGTGGGTTTCATCAGACCTGTCACCCATAGACTATGTTGAATGGATCTCTAATCTAGTATCAGTAACCAAACATACTAGCGGTATCAGAATCTGTACTCACTTCAGAGATCTCAACAAAGCCTACCAAAACTATGACTTTACACTCCCTAACATAGAAATGATTGTGGATTTCACAGTTGGCAATGGAATGCTATCACTCATCGTTGGTTTTTATGGTTAGAATCAGATCAAGATTGCACGAGAAGATCAACATAAAACAACTTTCACATGTCCATGGGGAACCTATTGCTAGAACGTGATTCCATTTAGCCTTAAAAATGTTGGTGCTACACATCAAAGGGCAATGACCACTTTATTTCATGACATGATACACAAAATCATGGAAGACTATGTAGATGATTTACTAGCTAAGTCCAAATCAAGGGATGGTCATCCGGATGTCGTTGCTAAAATATTTAATAGACTTGAACAATACAATGTCAGTCTCAATCCCAAAAAGTGAATGTTTGGAGTAACATCTGGAAAACTCTTGGGGTTCATTGTATCAAACCGCGGCATAAAAATAGATCCAGAAAAAGGTGAAAGTTATACTAGACATGTCGTCACCCACCACACTCAAGAAACTGAGAAGTATGCAAGGGAGACTATAATCCATAAGATGCTTCATTGCACAATTGGAAAACAAGTGTCAACCATTTCAACATCTTTTGAAGAAAGGTGTCACGTTCAAATGGACAGAACAATACCAAGAGGCATTTCAAACACTAAAAAAAATTAAAGTCCAATTAGCCCTACTATATATTTATTGAAAGAGGATAAATAGTCAAAAGAGAATTTCAAGTTAAAGAGTTATCAAAGATACATTTTTTAGGAGATTATGAGCTATTGTGGTTGAGGTGGTTAATAAAAAGTCACATTATATTTTATTAAAGAAAAACCATTTTTTTAATTATTTTATTTTCTAAATATCAAAATGGTTAGAAAACAACACAAATCTTAGATAATGATGAACTCCAAGAATGAGTGATAACAGTAAAAGAGGTTGAACCAAAGTCCATAATGATGATAACTCTAAATCATGTCTTCAACTAAAGCTCATCCAACAATGGTTTCAAACATAATATCACGAGATTAAATTTTTATTCATTCTATCATTAAGGTACACTTCTCTTGCTTTTAATAAAATCACACTTTCATCGTCAACAAATAATTAAATTCTCTCAACTTGCAATGTGTTGAAATATCAATTAAGTATTTTGAATTTTCATCTCAAATTTATAATTATGTTTGTCACTATTTTGTAATAGATTACAGGTCGTATGATTTATGCTATAAATGTAAAACACAACTTATATGACAATAGGGACAATCATATGTTTTAAATGATCTTAGAAATATATTAAATGTTTATCATGACAATAGATACATACAAATTTTCAGATACATATGTTTTAAATATCATAGCAGAAAACTAATTGTTTGATTCAAATAAATAGATATCTGAAGTCTATTTTGAGGAAACATATGTTTGATATGATTTTAGAAATATATTAAAGTTCAATGGTGGCAATAGATTGAACCATCCCTTCCAGAAAACTATTGGGTTGGTCAACAGAAATCCACCTCTCAGAGAAAGGTGCTCCAGGTTTATACATATACAGTTTACAAATATAGATATCAGGATTACGAAAAATTCCACAAAATAAAATTCGATCACACGACACTGTGGCACAAACATTTAAAACAGGGTGGTGTTGAGGGAGAGTTTCCAATTGCCTCCATAAATTTCCTTCCCAATCATATTGCTCTATTCCTTTACTTGTAAATGCAATTAGTCGTTGAAAGGCATACATAACATCGAGGCAAGAATTAGGAATAGACATATTTATTGTTGTCCATGCTCTTGTGGTGGGATCAAATCTTTGACATCTATTAATATCAATGACATAAAACATTCCTTCAATAAAAAGACCCCTACAGCTGTACATTCCCTGGTGCATCTTAGGAAGAAGCTCCCACTTGTCTTCATCTACTTTATAAACTGCTGCTTCACGAAGTTCATTGAGACCATTATCATTTCCTCCCGCAATGTAAATCGATCCATCAGGTGAGGCACAACATGCAAACTCTAGGTTTGCAGGTCTGGGGGTGGGAAATTCAGCACCATGCTTCCATATACTAGGTAAAAAATCATATATCAATAACAATGGAGTTAAATGGCGTGACTGGCCCAGCACAACAATCTTATGATTCACATTTATAATCTTATGAACGATTGCGTTTGTGGGAGGGAGCAGTTTACGTGACTGATCAGTAGGATCGTATATAGATATGCTAATATGATCCTCGAGAAAACATATATATTTCTTAGTCAGCCCAAACTTAATTCTATCCTGATAAAACTGAAAACTTTCCAACATTTCTTTGGCAGGTTCCAACAGCTGCTTAATTTTTGAGTGACATATGTATGGCACTCTTAATAAGATGTCTCGAAATATTTGCTCAGGGAGTTCCCGCAAAAAATCCATTATCAACTTTTTCTTCTTAAGGATATGAAGCTTTAGAGTGTGTACAAATTCGAAGAATTATACCGAGTTGTTGGATCTGTAGACGTTGCTTTATACCTGCAAACGCTTCTCCAGATTTAAAGGTCACCACGTTTGGGGATTCCTTATAATAGAGACTAAATTAACCGTAAAATATTTATGTAATTTATATATATATATATATCACATATAAACGAAATATTTCTATTATTTACGAACTACTTAAAATAAAACCGAGGGTGGTTAATCTATGCTACCATTTTAGACCTCCATTGAGACAATTACTGCATATTTTAATTACAATATTAGTCTTCATGAAGGGCAATATACATATATATTAGACCCTTGGAAAACTTCCCCAGAAAATCTCTCCAGAATAATTATTCTATTGGCAGGTTGGTAATCTTTTAACTTTCTTCTCAGTTTGGGTTTCTTTTGGTTTGTGCGTCCAGTCACTTTATTTTACATTAATTAATTGTGCATTGTAATTATATATATAGTGATTTTGAAATCATTTTCACCAATAGCTTTTTCCTGACTGATGTTACAGCTGCAATTTAAATGAGATCCCTGTACCTTATAACTTCCATTATATGTTCAGGAATTACAAAGCTTCCTACATAGATACAGATATTTGTGAAATAACAGTAAACAGACGTAAGAGGGGAACACGAAATATTTAGTATTTCATGTTAAGTTGATCGAGTCATGGTAGTATCAGCATGAGTGATTTCAGAGAAATTTTTAGTATTTCATGAAATATGAAATTATGAACATTTGTTATATGAAATTAGTGTTAAATGAATTATTCATGCTATGAAAGAATGGTCCATCTGAACCAATACTCAAGAAGGAAATAGTCTATTGTTCAACAGTTTACTGAGTTTGGAATAAAGTTGAACTTTGAGTTTTTAAATTTATATTTGAGAGTGAAGTTCTTAGAACACCAATTCAACATAAATTTAATTTTCTACTACATTCTGTGCAAAATATTAAAGTTTCTTATGCCCTAGATAGGGAATAGGTAGAGAAGATAGCAAAACTTTTACTTAATAACTAAAGTATCAAATAATTAAAGTTCTTTCTTCTTGGCACAAATATTTTCTAAGCATAAAAAAACTTCATAACATTAGAAGACAAGGGCTGCAAGCAGCGAAGTTCCTGCCAGTCTTTGCTTTTGTTTCTGCTGCACAAACTTTTTATGCACCAATAAAATCTCTGGGAGGCAATGGATGTGATAAAGCTTTTTCACACTTTCCAAATGCATGTTTCTTTCATCTGTTTCATTCAAAAAAAATTGTGTAAAGATTTAGTAGTTTGAATAATAAAAGTCATCAGACACAACAGAAGACCAATAGTTAATAACTTAATACACAGAAGTAAGCTAGAGAGCATCCCAACGATTGGCTTCCACATCAAACAATGCCCTAAGTATAGGCCAAAGTTAGGCCAGACATTCCTTTCATGAAGTTGCAGAGACTCAAACTTTCATATCAGCATTTGGTAATAGACCCATGAGCTATGCTCAAACTCCAGAAAACCTTGAATTAAGGGATGGGATTTAGCATACAAAATTAAAGCCATGGATTATGCCCAAGAACAAATACTAGTATTTTAGAACTCCAGCAATAAAATACCCATTCACTATATCTTTATAAAGCATCATTTACCACTGACTGTTTCCCCTCACTATGGAGGTTCTATAGTTGAGTTGAGCCACTCAATCCTCAACCACCACTCATCATTTACTCATGTAGGGACGCAGTTGAAGCCCCTCACCGCTCCATTCTCACACAGATATTATTACAGATATTATTGGTGTTATTTGTGTGGAATAGCACAACAAATGGGGAAAAAGAGAGTTGCAGATGAGGGAAGATAAAAGCCTTCCCTCAGTCACCGCATTTCTTCCTTCCATTTACTTGTACAGGTTTTATTGTGGATATCCAAAGGCTTGACATACCTTGTCAAGTTTTTTATTTGACAGTGCTATTAAATAATTACCTAGAGTTTGAGTCAATATTTTTAATGGAGTTTAGAAAGATAAGTAGAGAGCATTTGACAGTCGATGGGAAGGGAAATGTAACATTCTCTTTTTGAACCACAAACACTGAACTGTTAGTCGTTGACATGGATTAGGGTTGACTGGATTCTGTCAACTCTTAGATTTTGTTATTCTTTTAGTTTGTCAGCTAGTTTTAGTTGAGTCAATTGAATAAGGAATGGTGCAGTTATTCCATTAGCTATCTTCCCTTAAATTAGGGAATCAACTTCAATTAAATTTTGGGTAAGTGTTTGTCAATAGCTAGCATTGAACGTGGTATATGTGGAACGCTTGAGTTGAAGATTACCTAGGTTGTGCTGGGAAGAGGAAAGGCATAATTGATTATCACAAACACAAAAACTTCATTCTGTTCACAGAAATTGGATGCTGCTACAACAGCTTTTTGCTTGAGACAACTTTTTTTCCTTGCAAAAAAATTGAAGATGATTTATGACGTATTCTTTTGTTGCGTTGCAAATCCTCTAGGTGATTTTTGCCATCTTGTACCTTTGCACATATATTTGCTTCCGAGGCAGTTAGGGTTAAAATTTGCAAACGTAGATGTCTGGTGGGCAACCCAATATCTGCCACCTGCTTGATCGTCGAGGGAGGATGGGGGGACTTGTATGCAAGATGTCAAAATCCTGTCCTGTCAAGCAAGTATGCAAGATGTCAAAGTACTGTCGAAGCATGTGGATTATTAACGGATTTCGTCTGATCCTTGAAAACCCCATATCCCTGCAACGCACCGACAGAGCTATCCCTTTTTGTTGGCCATGTGTTTCTAGCGACTGCGCTCTGCCAAAGTTCTATTTTGGCAGCCCCTGCACCTCCCCCTGGAGTCGTGCGTTCTGTCCCGTTGAGAACTGCGCGAACCCCTGCAAACCCTCGACAACACCAGTAGTTAAACGCCACAAAATTTGTCAAGAATATTTTGCTTAACTAATACGCAAGTTTAACGGTTTGAACATTAGCAAATGCAAAAATATTTGAGAATAATTATTTTTGATTGGTGCATTGGCATTGCATAAATCACTAGTTAATAAAGAGGCCTCCGCTATAGTCCCTGCGGGCAGGAACTAATAATCCAGTAAATCAGCAAGGTAATCTCGTCAAAATTCACAGTGAGATCACATTAAGTCTTTCAGAAATACTATATATTTTTACAAGTTATAAACAGATTACAAATATACAGAACACATTACAAATATATTAATATAAGGAACTTGTGTGAACAAAAATTACTTCTACCATTTTACAATTCTTATAAATTCGTGTATATATAAAGTCATTCATTACTACGGTCAAACTATAATATTTGGAATTGAGTTTATTAGACTATTTAGGGGACAAATAAGTTTATAAGTCTATTTAGGGGACAAGTAAGTAGTGGAAATAAGGCTTCATGTGGATTACCATGTGGGTTTAGATCGACATCCACAAGCACTGCCATGTAAGAAAACTAGTTCTTTAAAAAAATTGATTCTTTCTATCCTCAATGAAGACGATTGATTATGTGTCAATGATGATTCATCCAAGGTATCTGAAACTTGGTTGTTTGGATGAATGACTTTTTATGGGGCGGATCAACCACGAAAACTGGCATGACACGTTGGTGGTAGTGGTTGGTTTTGTTGTATGGCACCTCAATAGATTGCTACATACACCTATGTGAATATATATAGTAAGTCATTTATTATTTGAAAATAAGCTTATTAGTCTATTTAGGAGAGAGGGGTTGGTAGTGGTGGATCCTATGTTCGAGGATCCACATGGAGCACCACATAGGTCTAGATCAATATCCACAAGCATTGCCAAGTAGGAAAACTAGTTCTCTAAATAAAAATTAAAACTTTATCCTTCATGGAGGAGACCTACCATGTGTGAAATGGCAATTCATACAAGGTGTCCAAACCTTTGCCATTTGGATATATGAACATTCATGGGGCAGCTCAACCATGACAAGTGGCATAGAACTTCGGTGGTACTAGCTAATTTTTCCACATGTCGGTCAAACAATCTACCACCCTCTGTGCTCGACAATGCAAATTAAACATGTTTTGCCTCCTCACTCCATTCCAACTAGCCACATTAACTATGTGTCCCTTTGCATTTACTCGATCTATTTAGTGTGCAATATCCAACAAAGGGTCCATTAAATGTTTCATTTTATTGCACATCATTCCCACTTTCCCTCCCTTCTTTCACACATATTATGGAGTGTTTGTGACCTTTGCCTCTGGAACATGTTCAACTCAGGTCATTGAAAATCCTATTCTCACATCAGAAGATGTTTAGCTCTATGAATTCTTTGGCATTTTTCTAAAGGTTGGTTTGGTGTTATCCTTTCCTCATCTTGCAAGTGTTCTCTCTATCACTGAAGGTATGTGTTCATCTATTTTTTTACACACTTTATTCTCCTTGTAGGTACAGGGTATCAAATTCAATTCGCTACACAAATCTTAGCATATCTGGAGAGTGGTTAATGGGAGATATCACACCTTGACAGTAGTGGTTGCAGTTCCTGTGCTGGTGCATGTATCAGATTGCCATGGATTTGGCATTTAGGACATTTCTTGGCGAAATGATATGAGTCTTTTTCCATAGTAGGCCAGTAGTATCCCATTCGTAGAAGCTTTTTAGCAAGAGTAGTGCCACTCGAATGTGTACCACAAATACCTTCGTGAAGCTCGTGTAAAGCCGAATCAGAATCATTACGATCAAGACAACGAAGAAGAGTACCATCTAGACCTCGACGATATAAGGTATCAGCGGTAAGGGTGTAACGGGCAGCTTGTCGGATAAAGTTACGTTTTTGGTTGCGGGATTGGTCAATGGGTAATATATTATGCTTGAGGTAGTCATATATTGGTCCATATAACGGAGAATCTGAACCGGTTAAGGCATATATAACATGAGATTCAGAATGGTCATAGGCGGGAGAGAACAGTTGCTCTACCAGGAACTCATAACGACTCTGTTGTTCTGGAATTTGTAGTAATGAAGCGATCGTAGCCATTGCATCGGCTGCTTTGTTATTTAACCTTGGTATTTGCTCAAAAGTGATGTGCACAAAATACTGTTTGAAATCATCCACCATCCGTTTGTAGGGTAGTAGCTTATCATCCTTTGTCTGATAATTGTTGTTGATTTGATTGATGACCAATTGTGAGTCTCCATAGACTTTTAATTCTGTGATCTTCCATTCGACGGCCATTTTGATGCCTATGACCAATGCTTCATATTCAGCCATATTATTTGTACATGGAAACATAAGCCTGTATGATCTTGGCATAGTGTGTCCTTCAGGGGTGATGAATAGAATGCCGGCCCCTGAACCATGTTGGGTATAGGATCCATCAAAGTATAGGATCCATTGTTTGGAGGAAAGAGCAAAAACGTCCCTGTCTGGAAATTCAATGTCCATGATTTGTTTTCCTGGTAGCGGTGCGTCAGCCAGCTGATCTGCAATTGCTTGTCCCTTGATGGCGCGTCTTTCTGTGTAGTGGATGTCAAATTCACTGAGAATCATAACCCATTTAGCTAATCGGCCTGTGAGAGCTGCCTTACTGAGTAAATATTTGAGAGGATCAATTTTGGCTACTAGCTTGATAGTGTGTGCTAGCATATAATGTCGGAACTTTTGAGATGCAAAAACAACTGTTAGGCAAGCCTTTTCAATGAATGTATAATTGAGCTCATATCCATTCAATGTTCTACTGATGTAATATATGGCGTGTTCTTTTCCTTGTTGATCTTCTTGTGCCAATAATGCCCCCAGTGAAACATCTGTCGTTGATATATACAATATAAGAGGCTTTCCTGCAATTGGTGGTACTAGAACTGGTGGATTCATCAGGTATTGTTTGATTTGGTAAAAGGATTCTGCACATTTAGTCTCCCATTTGAATGGCACATTTTTGTGTAACAAGTGGTTAAATGGCAGACTTTTATCTGCTAATTGAGCGATGAATCGTCTGATTGATTGAAGTCGCCCTTGGAGAGATCGAAGTTGACTGATATTCTTTGGTGGTGGCATATCCATGATGGCTTGTACCTTTGTTGGATCCACTTCAATACCTTTAGCTGAGACAATGTAACCTAGTAACTTGCCTGATGTAACCCCGAAGACACACTTCTTAGGGTTAAGTCGGACTTTGAATTTCTGCAATCGATCAAAGATCTTTGTTAGGATGCCAAGATGTTCAATTCTGGTGAAGGATTTGGCTAGCAAATCATCCACATAGTCTTCCATAAATGTGTGCATCATATCATGGAATATGGTTGTCATTGCTCTTTGGTAAGTGGCTCCGGCATTCTTTAAGCCAAAAGGCATTACATTCCAACAGTATGTTCCCCAAGGACAGGTGAATGCTGTTTTGTCTTGATCTTCAGGAGCTATTTTGATTTGATTATAGCCTGAGAAACCGTCCATTAATGAGAGCATTGCATGGCCTGCTGTGAGATCTACAATTATATCAATACTTGGTAGAGGAAAGTCATCCTTTGGGCAAGCTTTATTGACATCTCTGAAGTCGGTGCATATTCTGATACTACCATCTGGTTTTGAGACTGGAACAATGTTAGAAATCCATTCTGCATAGTCAATAGGTCGAATGAATCCGACATCTAATAATTTCTTTAATTCTGTTTTAACCATGAGTGCTATCTGTGGATTCATCTTTCGTAGTTTCTGCTTGACTGGCTTGACCCCTGCAGAGATGGACAAGTGATGCATGATTAAGTGTGGATCCACCCCAGGCATATCAGCATATGACCAGGCAAAGTTAATTTGCTGTCCTTTAAAGAAGATGATGAATGCCAATCTTTCCTCTTCGGTCAGAGATTCTGCAAGGTGAATGTTTCTGACGGCTTCAGGGGTACCAATGTTGATTGATTGAGTGGGCTCAATCAATATGGGTGATCGTTCATGAAAATGTTCAGGAAGAGTGTCAAGTCTCCCATCATTAGGTGCCTTAAAAAGGTTTTCACCCTCAGATGCGTCCTTTATTTTTACTTTTTTGGGATCCATTGCTGCCATTGACTGGTTTTCAGCATTAGTTTCATTATTTGATTCATTTTTGCGACTGAGAGACTTGGCACTCCCTGAAGAACAGACGTCGGTATGCGGTTCACTGGTAGAGCCTGGTCCGGGAATTACGGTGCATAGGTAGTGGATAATAGATTTATCATCTGGAAAAATTGGGATACCATGAGTCTCAGATTCAGTCCAGTCGATGAGATCAGGGAAGACAAGTGGTAAGGAATCATGGGGTGGGTCAAGTTCAGCTACTGTAAGTGTTAGAATAGAGTTATCATCGTGATGGGTCTTATTTTTAAAGAAATTTAGGGTTTCATCGAGGTCTTCGATGGTATCATCTTCTACATAGACTTGTTCGTAATATTGCTGTTCGCTTTCCTGAACGTCATAGATATGTTGTGGTCCAAATTCAAGAGGTCTATCTTCTGCGTTATGTTCTTCTTGAGAAATGGATATGAAATCAGTATCATCTGGGATATTTGTAGTAGTATCTGAACAGGTACCCCATTCATATTCATTTGAATTAGTCTCATAGGCATCATCCCAAATTCTATCTGTGTTGTAGACAGGTATGTTGTATGGCGAAAATAAATCCTTGATGATAGATACTATTTTGACATTTTGTGTGGATTCTGTATCTGATCCATCTTCTACATTTTGGATTTGTTCATATATTGTGCTTCCTCGGGGAGGAATGATGGGTGCTTGTGATGATAGGATTGGTTCTTGAGCCACTGGTGTGTGAATATGAACCACTGCTGCAGATATGGCCTTCTTATGATTCAGAAGCTTTCCCTGATGTATCTTCTGATCTTGACGTTCTCTTGCCTTACAGATTGTTTCTGCTGATTCAAAGAGAGCTTCCTGCCATGATTCTTCCTTGTATTTCTTCTTTGCTTTCCATTGAGGTTTTGTATTTGTATGTGGCGGCCTTTTTAATAGGAAAGTGAATTTAGAACCTAATCCTGCCTTATTTCTACTAGGTTGTGAAGGAAGATCTATAGGTTCAGTGACTCCTTCTTGGCGTTTCCCAATAGGTCCTTTACCGCCATATCCCATTTGTTTCATGATCAGGTAGCCTTTTCCATATAAGTGTGTTGGTAGAACAATGTCTAGAGCGGCCGCTCTATTAGCTTCTTCTTCATCTTTGTATAGCCAGTTAAGAACATCTTTATCTTCTGATTCATGTGCTAGAGTTCCCAATTGTATGAAGGTACCATTAAATTTAGTTATGGGCTGAGTTGCCTGATGTATTGATAGAGTAGGTAAACCATGTGATCTAGGTGATGTTGGCAATTTGGTTAAACACAAAGGCTCCATAGAGTATTCGCCCATGCCTTGGGCTTTGATTTGCATTTTCTGTTTGAAATCTCCCCATAAGGAGTTGGATTTTGCTATTGGTGGATCAGGTGTCGAAGACTGTTGCTTTTCTCTGTTATAAGGAACCAAACTGTCTTGGGCTGCCCCCATGGTATTGCAATGTTGAAATGGATTGTGATCAGCTGATATGGAGATTTCCTGTCCATCATAAGGAAATTTGACACACTGGTGGTATGTAGAAGGTACTGCTTGCATTTCATGTATCCAGGGTCGGCCTAGTAAGATATTATAAGTGAGATCAATATCTAAAACTTGACATATAGTATCCTTTTGCACGGGGCCTACCTGAATAGGTAATATCACTGTTCCTTTAGAGGACCGTTCCTCATCATCATATGCCTTTATGGTAATCTTTTTACAAGGATCAATAGATTCTTCTGAGAAACCTAGTGCACGGAGAAGCTTTAAAGTACATATATTAAGTCCGGCTCCTCCATCTATTAAGACTCTTTTGACACGGTGTTTGCAAACAATGACTTCAATATGTAAAGGAGTATTATGCGGATGACTCAATGAAGTATTGTCATGCTCTGAGAAAGTGAGGTTATGAGACTCTGTCATGTGGGCCACCATAGCTTGGAATTTGTCTATATCCAGATTTTGAGGTACATTTGTTTCTAAGAGCGCTTGCTCTAATATGTCTTTGTGTCTTGGAGATAGTTTTAACAATTCCAGGATAGATATCTGAGCTGGAGTTTTTCGCAGTTGAGTAACTAAGTCGTATTGGATTTTGGGTGTGGTGGTTGGAGGTGCAATATGTCCCTTTAAGACATATTTCTGGGTCCGGGTTGTTACATTGACAGATTCATGATCACGTTTATCTCGAATGGTTATAACATTGACTTGATGGTCTTCAGCTGATATGTGATTGATTGTGTTGTTGTAGATGTGATTGATACGAGCTCCGCGGGTATCGTTTGAAGTCGATGCTCCATCTTTATAATTTGGTAAAGGATCTTTGAAGGCTTCGTGATCATTATTTGTTTTGAGACCATCCACTGTTAAGTCCCCTCGATCAATCATGTCTTGGATTATGTGTTTCAATCTCATGCACTCGTTTGTTCTATGACCTTTGTTTCGATGAAAATCACAATAATGGGAATCATTCCACCAAGGTGGTTTGATCGGGGGTTCATAATTGTTGATTGGAGGTAAAGAAAGAACCTTGTTTGTTAACAGCTCTCTAAATGCGGACTCTAATGATTGGCCCAATGGTGTGAAAATACGCTTATGGAAATTGTTGGTGTTGTTGCGTGAATTGTTGTTAGGCCCTGGATTCAGGTTTTTGTTTTGATTATCGTTGGCATTGTTGGTGTTGAGTTGTCCTTGAGTATTGTTGGGTGTATTGGGAGTAGCATTTTTAGGATTTTTCGTATTCTGAGTATTTCCTGATAAAGCAAGCACTGGCTGTTTAGATTTAGGATCATAGGATTCATTGTTGCCGTCGTTTTTATTTCGAGTCCAAAATCGGGTTTTGTCTAGGTTGGTATTGTTTTGGTTATTGTAGTTTGATGAGTTCGTTCCTTCTTTGTAGAATTTGAGTGTTCCCTTTTTGACACAAGCTTCCTCTACTTGGATGCCATTTTCAATTAACTTGTCAAAAGATGGGATGCATTGAAGTTTGAGTCTGTAACTCATTTCCCCATTCAAGTTATCAATGAAGATTTCCATTTTCTCTCTTTCAGGAATATCGCGAGGATATCTTGATACCATGCGTCGCCAACGTTGAAGGAATAACATGAATGTTTCATTGTTCTTTTGTTTGGTGTTGCAGATATCTAACATGGTTATGGCATGTTGGATGTTGTAAGAATAATGGGTGATGAATTTGTTGACTAATTCGTCAAATGATCTAACAGGTGGTGTAATCTTGGATAACCATTCCATTGTTTGTCCTCCTAGGCTTCTTGGGAATAACCTCATCAAATACGTGTCATTATGAGCAAATTCAAGACTCATAGTACAAAATTCTCGAACATGATCTCGAGGATCACCTTTCCCATCATATTTATCAAATTTAGGAATGTCTGAGTTTGGAGGAAAAGGTATCATGTTTAAGCTTCTGTCAAATGGATAAGGACAGATTTCGTTTATAGAATACCGCACAGTTGTCCCTTGTTGCATATCATGCATTTGTCTTTGCAACATTTGCATTTGTTGAGTAAGAGTAACCAAAGGCGCATTATCTTGCCGAGGGAAGAGTTCCTCCCTCGGATTTGTTCTCATTTGAAAAGGTGTAGCAAATGGTATGTGTTGTTCGGGGGTTTCGAACATAGGTACTCGCATTTCTGGTATATGTTGTTCTGGAATACGTTGTTCAGGTATGCGAGTCTCTTCTTCCCTTTGTTGTTCCTGATATGTGTATTGTTGAGATCCTGTTGGAAAGACATTTGCGTCGAAATCTTCAGGAATTTTAACACCTTTGCTTGTAAGCATAAGCAGATATTTTTCTTTATCATTTTCCATGAGTTTTTCAATGAGTTTTTGGAATGAAGGATTTTCTTGGCATTCCTGAAGAATTGCATCAGTAATTTCAGGATCTTCTGAAGATGGAACTTCAAAAGGATTTGATAACCTGCGATTCATACTTGATTCCGTGGGTGTCTCGCTTTGTTTGTTTCGTTGAGAGCGAGTGACAGGCATTTCAATAGAAACTTTCAGTGATGAAAGGAACAAAGTCCTCGTTGATGTTTTGCTCTGGCGTTGGTGGTTCTGGTCTAGGTGTGTTATATGTGATGCACTCGTCGGGCAGGAATGCTGGATTGATTTTTCCTCCGCAGTTTATCTTTTGATTAAAAGCAGACTTTTGATAGTACGCTCTTGTTTTCAGGGGTTCTTTGTCAAATTCGCTGGATTTGTTTTGGATATAACGTTTGACGTGATAAAGAAATACCCGATGGGATTTCAAGAGTTGACGATTGATGTATAAAAATTTATTTCTCTTGATGAATTTGGAAAAGCTTGGTTGCTGTTTCTTTAATGTGATGTTGCGATAGAGGTTCTTCTTTCTCAGAATAAGGCGATTAGTCATGCATGAGTGATCAATGATTTCCTTTGATTGATTTGGACTCAGTTGATTCTTGTTTTGGAAATTTCAAATTTTACTTTATCAGAATGAAGGTTTAGCTATTCCTTCACGATAAAGCGTGCCAAATGATATGGATAAGAGTTTCCCGATCTGGAAACTGAATTTGACAATTTGGAAAATTTCTAGACAAGTGTTTTTGAGATGAGATCCGTAAGATATTTAAAGGATTGAATTAACACTGATGATGACAAGTTTCCGGATTATGATAGAAAAGACGTCCTCTAATGCTTGATTCGTTTTCAGATTCAGACAACCTTGTTTGACGCAAATTTGACTTGAAAAATAGTTTTATGTCTTGTTTCTGTCACTCTGGTTTGATGAAAAACGTGTTTTGATAAAAAACTGTGTTTGAAACATTTTTGAGATTTTCAAAAATTTTGGTTTTTCCAACTCTCTGGTTTTCTCCTTTTTCTCACGCGCTAAAACAGTTGTTCGATGCGCTAGAAAATTACTTCAATGCGCTAAGAAAGAGGACCTACGCGCTACTCTGCCCCTGGTTACGCGCTAAACAATTGATTCTGGAAAATTTTGTGTGGTTGACTGTGAAATATGTACGCGCTAAACTGTACTTTCTACGCGCTACCTGATTTCTTGGATGCGCTAAAACAGAGATTCAACGCGCTAAGATGTTTGTTATACGCGCTAAAACAGACTTTTCTGAAATTTGCTGTGAAGTTTTCCTGAGAATTGACGCGCTGCACTGTGACTTTGACGCGCTAACTGGTTTGGCTAATGCGCTAAAGAAGAGATTCAACGCGCTAAAATGTTTGTTAGACGCACTAAAACAGATTTCTTTGAATTTTGTTGTGAAATTTTCTTGGAATTGACGCGCTATACTGTGATTTTTACGCGCTAACTGGTTTATCTGATGCGCTAAAACAGAGTTTCAACGCGCTAAAAGGTTTGTTAGACGCGCTAAAACAGACCTTTCTGAAATTTGTTGCGAAATTTTCTTGGAATTGACGCGCTATACTGTGATTTTAACGCGCTAACTGGTTTAGTTGATGCGCTAAAACAGAGTTTCAACGCGCAAAAAGGTTTGTTAGACGCGCTAAAACAGACCTTTCTGAAATTTGTTGCGAAATTTTCTTGGAATTGACGCGCTATACTGTGATTTTAACGCGCTAACTGGTTTAGTTGATGCGCTAAAACAGAGTTTCAACGTGCTAAAAGGTTTGTTAGACGCGCTAAAACAGACCTTTCTGAAATTTGTTGCGAAATTTTCTTGTAATTGACGCGCTATACTGTGATTTTAACGCGCTAATTTGTTCTCAGATGCGCTAAAATAACTGTTTGACGCGCTAATATGTTGTTCTGACGCGCTAGAATGCCTTGATTTTTCCTCTTGGTGTTTTTATGATGTTTTTGATTTTGTTGAGAGATTTATCAAGTAGGATGGATGATTTCCTAAAATACAAAATGTAAGCACGGCATACAAAGTATAATCATTTTACTTAATCTAACATAAAGTGTATGTTCTGTCGAGGATGTTTTCGAATCCCCAATGTTTTAACAGGTTGGATACAAGATAAACACTTCAAAAAGACTCTTTATTCAAGGGTCATAAGCAATATCATAGCTCACTAGTCTCGATACTCCGTCAGCTCAAACAGCCGTGTCACCCCCTAGAGGGCGCCCGTTTTTTTGCCTTTTGCCAGAAGTTAACCCAAAGTGAATTGCTTCACAGTTGAGTAGTTATCTTGGGAGATATATGGTGAGTAATCTTGTGGGCGGATTCTTCCCCACCCTTGCACTATGATGTTACAAATGTTTGGATACTGACTCAGCTCAAAGTTTCTAATGCTAAGGTTCTTAATCAGGCTTCCTGTTCGGCCGTCAGTGATAAACTCCCTCAGGAGGCTTCCCAACCTTTAGAACAAAGGCTTTACGTATCTCGAGGATACTGGGGGAAGGCTAATCGCTGCGCGTAACCGTTGAAAAGGACTTTCGTCACTTTCCACATTTGATTATAGTGGGTTGGAATTCTTGGCGTCAAAGCCGTTCCCCACTTAGGTCGTTCCCTTCACACCGGCCATAAACGGCTTTAAGAGTTGAGTGCAACTCCTCGGGAAGGCAGGCCTGCTAAAGGATTTATTGCTTGAATAAAAGAAAGCATAAGAGTGGTTTGGCTTTTTGGTCACCCAGTTAAGGGGAGAGCATATACCTTCCACTTTCGATACACGGCAGATAAGTTGTTCTTTTTAGCCTTCAAGACAATGGTTTGCTAACCTCTATTTGGAGATGTTGCTCCAATCAGCATGGTGTTGTTTTTAACCCTTTATAGCAATGATTATTTAATCTATGGAAAATAGATCGTCAACAAAGCAAATTTCGATATTCGAGGTCAACGAAAAGAAAAACGTTTTGCTTGTAAAACAAATCTCCTCGCCTTTCCTGCAAGAAATTTGTTAAAAATCCTGCAAAAGAAATTTGTTAGTTTGTTTCGGGGGACTTCCACAAGTCTAAAATTATTTGTTCGGTTACACAATCCTTTTGTGGGTTTTGTTGTTGATGCGCTACAGAACAAACTGTACGCGCTACAATATTCAGTTGATGCGCTACTGTCCCGTTTGTATGCGCTATCCTGTTTCCCCGAAACGCTACTTTGTGGCTTTGATGCGCTAATTTATGGTCTGGTATTTCAGAGACCTGTTTTTCGGGAATTTTGGAATTTAATGCGCTAACTGTCCGTTCTAATGCGCTGGAAGATTTAGTCTAAGCGCTTCTATATTGGGCCGATGCGCTAATCTGTAAGGTAGAAGCGCTGATCTGTGTTTCGGGTTTTCTCGGAAAATGGTGGATTTCTATGCGCTAACTGTTTGCTGATACGCGCTAGTATAGGAAGGTGAAGCGCTAAATATGTGGGCGGATGCGCTACTCTGTTAAGTAGATGCGCTACTCTGTGTTTTGCCCGCGTCGATACCTACAGGACAAATTGTTAAATAGTGTCATGCGCTAAGGAAAAGGTTTAACGCGCTAAGACAGAGAGCCCACACGCTAAACAGTAGGCTAGAAGCGCTAAACTGTTCGGCGGATGCGCTAACTTATGTCTTTGACGCGCTAATTCTAGTTTCCCGCGTACCTGCAAAACTCTTCAAATTCAAAAAATGATAGGTTATTGGGGTGCGTGCCCCACGGTGGGCGCCAGAAATGTATGTGGGAAAAGTGGGTTGTTAGAATTTAAAATGTGAAAAATATGTAAAATACCAATCCACACACACACAGAGGACTTCTTGATGCAAGCTATGGAGTAACGATGTGTTACTCAGCTTCCCAAGGAGGGTCCCATGGTTCTCTATCTCACAATGTCCCTCAAACCAACGTTTTGCTCTCAGATTACTGAGCAAAATGGCTTAGGGATGGCAAATATGAGAACGAGAGAGATTTTTAATTGATTTTAGTATGAGATGTGTTATAAGCTAGATGAGATGCTAGAAATGCAACAAACTAAATGATAAGATGACAAGGTTAGTATGAATACTATCCTAGCATACTATATTTAATTTATGATTGAGCTAAAATGATAAATAAACTACTTTAGCATGCATGTTCATGATTAATTCTGATCTAAAAGAGGCTAAATGAAGAGCATATATAAAATGAAAGCTTGAAACAATTTGAGCATAAGTATGATGCTTCAAATTTGAAAGATGATTGTTAAGAATGGAGGAATGAGAGCTCTATTTATAGCACAAACAGGGCAATGGATGGTCAGGATTGAAAGGTTTAATCAAGGGCCAGGTTTGAAAGTTGGGGATCCATGTGCACAATTGGCACCAATGAAATGGTGACAAGTGTCAACATAGGATTGGGTTGAAAGAAGAGGTTGGAGGCATTAAAGGCCTGAGAAGACCTCATGGTTATCTAAAGGCTAAGGGTCAAGTCTAAGTTAGGTTTACCCAATGAATTAAGATCTAATCCAAAGATAAACCCTTGTGCAAATGATTAAGAGATAATCATGGTCAAAGCATTAATAACCTGATGAGACCCTTGGGTTGGATAGAGGTTGAGTCAAAACAAATGTTTTAACCATGTGGGAGGGTTTGAAATAACCATTAATGGTTATTGGAGACTTTGGGGATTAAGTGGTTGAAGGTTGGAAGCCTTCAATGGTTTTCAAAGACTTTAGGGTTTTAGTGGTTGAAGGTTGAAAACCTTCAATGGTTATCCAAGACTTTGGGCCATTTGAGAAGTGACCTCCCTTTGCTTAGGGATGTGACAAAGTTTAGAGGAGGGTTAGGTTAATTAGAATCGATTAGAAGATTCTAGAAGGGATTAGGAAGGGGTTTGGGATTTTGCAAGTGGATGAGGGGATAATAGGATTTAATTGAATTATTTGATTTTCATTCAATTTGGTTGCAATTAAATAAATTTGATTTATTCAATTTAGGATAATTATTTAATTAAATTTGAATTTAATTAAAAGTGGCTAGGGGGATTTAATTGAATAAAATGATTTATTCATTAAATGGTATAGTGAATTTAATCAAGTGATTTACTTAATTAAATAGAAGAATGTGGATAATTTAATTAAATTGGGTTTAATCAAATAGAAAAATGAACATAAAATATTCATTTAGGAATATGGTCATTTTTATACGTCTACAATAACTATTTACCATGACTGATAATGTCCTAAATGCCCTAAATTCCTCTTGTGATCAATCATTAAAGAGTGCTTGTGTATTTGTGTTTAAATGTAATTTTTATAAATTTTAATGTGGAAATATATTTTAATGATTTTATTTGGCAATTCAATAACTGTAAAGATAAATGGGTCTTATATGTTTTCATTTTAATATGCTTTTCATAATTAGGGCATATAGGTGAAATTGGGGAATTAAAAATATAATATATTCTATTAGTTTAAAAAATTGAAATGTTCATCAGGTTTTATAAGGGCAAATTAGTTCATTTTTATTATTAAGCTTATTTTGGAGTTTTGATTTCTCAAAACCCTCATTATAACATCATTGGGCCCTTGGTCTGCTGGTGAATTTGAAAGGTTCTTAATGAGCCAACCAAGGATCAAGTCTTGTTGAGTGCAAGGATCTAACATCTAAAGGGGATGAGGTTGGGATCATGCCCTAGTAAAATTTGGTCCAATGGATAGCTCACAATCCTTGGCTCTTGGCCAAAGAGGTTCTTGTGCTCAGACTTAGGTGACCAAAATGGATTTAAGGACAAACATCCATAAAATTAACCCTCCTTATGTGGAGATTTTTAAATGGTGATTGTGGGAGAAATTTTGTGGTAATTTTTGCTTTGTGTTAGGATTGGGGAAGTGTCTATTCTCCTCCATGGATTTGTGCTTCCATTCGGTGTGTTGAAATAAATTCATGTTTGAATTTTTTGGGCAATTTTGATGTAGGTGCTTCAATTCTTCATTTTTCTCCTTGTTTTTTTATTTTTTAATGGTTGCAAATGGAATTAGGATGTACAAGCCTTTATTTACTCAAAAATAATTAATTTTAATATACTAGTTTATTTGATTTAAGAAATTTTTGTAAACATTGCATTTAGAAATGTTTTGTCATGCCAAAATTTTAATTGAATGGGAAAATTGAGTATTTTATTATGAAAATTGAGTGTTGGATGCATAGAGACCAAAAGTGTGTTTTTACACTTTTGACGTTTAAAAAACTTCAAAATTTTGTGTTCTTTGGGGTATTTTCATGGTGGAAAACACAATTCACTAATTTTCGGAAAAAGGTTTGGACAAGAGGAAATGGTGGAATATTTGTTAATTCTAGATTAAATATAATGTGAAATGATAATTTTAGTATAGGAAATTTTGAATTAGATTGATTTGGATCCCATCTCACTATGTTATTAAGAATTGTGAAATTGTGCTTAAGTGATGAATGAAATGTGAAATTGGCATCGTGTTTTACTTTTTTTCCTCGCTCATGTAGTATGGGATTATCTTAGGGTGTGGGCATTAGAGTTGGTTGGTTGAGTGAATCTGAATGGGGACTAGGGCACAAAGTGGCTACTAGGATAACCTATTGGAGAGTTATTTATAATAAGTGAAAACTAAATAAAACATAGGTAATAAAACAAAGATAATTTGATATCATTATCATGCCTAGAGTGCTAGTAAATACGTAGGATGATTTGGGATGACCTAGGGGTTTTGGGGGTGTTTATTTGGTTTGATAAAGTCTCCTCATCTTGATGAAAATTGCAGAACGGAAATTAAAATCAATAGGAAAAATAGAAAACAAGGGGAAAAATAAGAAATGTATCAGAGGATAACTCTACTTGAAAATTATGGTGATTTAATAAGATTAGATGTTCCATGGATTATGGTGATTTATATGTCAAGTTTTTAATTGCAATTCATATAGAAATGACATTTATCTTCATTTTCATATTCATTAGCAATAGACATTTGACAATGTTGTTGCCATGAAGGTTATGAGCGCACTTTATATAACAATATTTGATTTGGTTTTGTTGAACAAACAATTTTTACATTTTATTTGCAAGAATGCTTTTAGTCAACTTCTTCTTTTGGGTTACATACTTCCTCTTCTTGATGTTGGATTATTGAGTGTAATCTAAAATATCGATAAAAAAACACAATTAATTTTATAAATATTCATGCAAATAATTTCGATGTCAAATTAAGTAAAAAATTATATTTGTTATATTTCAACTGAGAATTCACTGAAGGAGCTCAAATGATTGAATGTATAGGAGTAGATTCATTCTTGAATGCTTGGAGTATTCATAAATGTAACAGATAAGAGTCACTCCACTCGGGCGATTCTTTTTAACTCATGGAGGAACCTATAGATACTTAAAAATGTCTCACTAATCATGTACTAATTATTGGTCTAATTAATTGACTAATTCTTTAATTATTTAATTAAGCTAATTATTTTTCCTCAATTGACTAAATCATTATCATTCAACATTTCTAATTATCAAATTTCAATTCTTTAATTAATTTAATCATTTAACCCCTTTCTCAAATATTAATTAAATATTAATTATTTAATTAATTACAATTAATTTCCTTAATTAAATAATATTTATTATTTAATTACTTGTAATTCTTATAGTTAAATTATTTCATTTAAATTATTTAAAATTAATTATTTCACTCTTCCAATTCCCCAAATTCCAATTTTGAATAATTCCATTTAATTTCATTTCTCTCAAATTCACAATTCCCCAAATACCAATTTCAATTACTTTCATCTAATTCCAAATCATCAAATTAACATTTCACCAAATCTGCAGTTGGATGAATTTCAATAAATTTTAGGTGCATTTAGAATTCGAAAATCCAAATTGAAAATGAAAATCAAATTCAATTTTAAAGTCCTACAACACATGTTGAAATCTTAACTAATTGATCAAATCAGTTAACTCAGTTATGTCTTCAATCTCCCGTTTTCACTCCAAATAACCTTTTCAAACTAATCAATGTAATCAATCATCTCTTCAATCAATCCAATCAACTGGCTAATCTACTCAAACCACTATCCAATCTATTTAGTTGACTACTCAATCAATTTGGTTAACAAATCAATCAATTTGGTTAACAAATAAATCAACTCTGTTAACTGATCAATCTAAATCAGTTCACTCCCAATCAGAGCTTGAGTTCAAAATCCCATCTCATCTCTCATGTAAATTTATATATACAAAATCATTTTCTCAATTCAAGCTAGATCACAACTCGTTAAAATAATTGTCATCTTTATCCAAGAAATCTCAGTGCAATATTTGAGAGCCACCTACACCAGGAATTTGGAGAAGAGAAATGGAAGCAAAAATGTGGAATAGGGAGTTTAAATTATTTTAATTCTTCCGTTTATTTCATTTATTATATTTCATTATGGTTGATTTTAGATAGATTAGTTAAGGATATGTGATCATCCTTATTTCCTAATTAGCTTAATTTACATGATTTCAAGCATGAAAACAATGGTAAACCCGATGTGAATTTATAGTGACTAAATTATCTTTTTTTATTTTTGTCATTTGTAGATCTGTACAGAACACAAAAATGGAATCATACTTGCATACACAAAATTCACAATTGCACATATTAATGCGCAATTGATGTTGTTTTGTTTCACATTTGCTATTAGATTGATTCTCAATAGATTCCATCTATGTCAGAATCAATGAACTTCTTTCTTCTGTCTTTTTCCTTTGTTTAAAATAATTTCCAAAATTGTCACGTTTAAGTAATGTGCAATTGCTTAGTCATAAATTCGCATTTGACTAGACATTAATTCGCATTTGCTAGTTGATTTGTTCGCAATTTCTTAGTAGTTAATTCACATTTTCTAGGAAAGGTCAAAATGTTTTTGTCCTATTTTCTCTGTCTTTCTGTCAATAATTAGCTCCGTTTCTACAAACAGAGAGGTCAAAGTTGTAACGAAGAGGAAAAATTAGGCTAGAAAGCCCACCATGTTCTAACAACCTTTTGGTTTTCCTATAGGGAAAGATTAGACAATATTTCTTTTGGTGCTCTTAAAAAGACCAAACAAACATTCTTCTTTTCAATACCTCACCATTGCTATGATGGATAAAATGAACACCATGTCTTTTGGAGCAACATCTCCAATAGTTCAGACAATATTGCAATGAAAGTTTAAAAATAACTTTTAGAGAGTATAGCCCAAACCAAAATTAAGAATAAAAAATAGTACACTAGTAAACAGATTCAAAGTTGTGTCTGAATTTAGAATGGACTTCATTTAATTGTACTATATTTTGTGCATATGGAGAAATTTAATATTGTCATATTATTGTGTTGTAGTTGAGAACCCCTTTAGAGAACACGATCCTTGTAATGAAGGATGCACATAAAATTAGGTTAATTTGTGCTCCCTCATGTTTTGATAGAATGCATATTGGAACCATAATTTTTGTTTTGTATTATGGAAGTGAAATTTGGCCTTGCAGTTGTGAATAGATTTTCCCAAATTGTGGCAAAGTATTTAAAACAAGAGAAACTTTTAGAATAAATAAAAGCAATTGTTGGGATCTAAGACAAAATTCTAGTATAATTTGTCCTTCTCACTTTGTTATTTCTATTATTGACTTTTCAACTTTCTATTTCTTATCAATTGTAAAGTTTTTTATAGGTTTTTTTTTTAAGTTAGTGTGTTGTAGTTTATTACATATACATTTGTAATCACTTATAAAATTAAAAGATCAGTTTTTTAATAATTTTTAATGATTTTTTTTTATCTAATTTCAATTTTAAAATGGAAAAAAATATTATAAGAAATATTAATTTTTAATAAACAATCATTAAATTTCAATATAAAGGTTTACATAACAATAATTGGATGAGCGTGTAATATAAGGATTCATGATATAAGAAACATGTTTATTTATATGAGTAAATGAAAGAGGAGTTCATAGTTTTCATAATTTTTATATTAATCAAATAGTATTACACAATTATATATATATATATATGAGCAATGTTAAAAATATGGAAAATCCAAAATTAGAAAAGATGTTTGAATAGTAAGATTGTAAATTTTAAGTCACTATTAATCATATGATAATGCACATTTACAAATTCACCAAGTACTACAACAATGTCACAAACGTGAAAATACCAAAACAAGAAAAAGGTGAGAAAATAATAAGTCTATAGTGCTTACCTGCATAAGCTTACACAATCTGTAATTGTGTACCTAGCTCTTGTTTACACAAAAAAAGAAACATTTATTTTATGAGAGTGAAAAGAGAAGGTAATTTTACATGAACAAACTCCTCTACTTAGCCTTTGAATATTCATTGTTATTGATTTGAGTGACTTAGCATGTGCGATCAATATAAATTAAATGCTAGGGCACAATTTTGGGGAGTTGTGACGTAAAAAATAGCATAGCCTTGTAATTTTACACTACATTTTTTGTGTTCATTTTGGGATTCATTCCCTAATGTGCTGCTAGGCTCATTTTAGCTTTTGAATTAGCCTTTCTCTTTTTCATGGTTCTTAAGTTTTGTTTTCTTGAGTTATTTTTTGTCAAGTTTCGTTGTTACCTTCCATCTTGCTACTTGTATTACCATTTTGAGTCAAAATTATTTGGATACTAGTGTGGTGCATCGATATAATTATGAACATGCTAATATCCCACAATTGTTTTCTGTTTGATGGTCATTTCTAAACATTTTTCTGATTGTCACCTACCTAACTCATTAAAATTAATTCAAGATGAATCCAACAACTTGTTAGCCTCTTCTAATGCTCTCATCTTATTTTTTAATAAGTTGTTTCATTAGGAACAATCTCTCTGCTCTCACTTGGCACTCACATAGCTCTTTTAAGTTGTATAACTCTCTATAATACTCATGCCACACTCTTTGTTAAGACTTACTGTCGACTTATCTTTCTCAAGCTTCTTAGGTGATATTTTTATTGTTGTATTGTGATATTTCAGAATTAGAAATAAATTTAATTTTAGTTTCTATGTTGAATGCTAGTGGATTGCATGTAACATTATACAAACATGGTTGCAAATTGCTAAGAGGAAACTTGGTGGTGGCAAGGGGGACAAGGAAGTGGGCTCTATTTAAGCTTGAAGCCATTACTATTTTAAAATCCACCAATGTAAGTAAATACAAAAAAAAATTAACATATTGCGGTACAATAGATTGGGTCACATTAGTGAGAATAGGTTAAAAAACTTTTTGAATAAAAATTTGGTAGATCATTTTTTCCATTTTGATGCAAGAGATTTGAACTTTTTGAACATTATGTGGTTGGTAGAAAAAATAAAAATCATTTCCTTCAATTAGTAATAAATCTAGGAGTAAATTGGAAATTATTCACTCGTGTTTTTGGACCAATGGATATTGAATGAATTAGAAGATATAGATATTTTGTTTCCTTAATTGATAAAGTTTCTAGACACATGTGGTTACTTTTCTTATTGAATGAATTTGAAGTTTTCACTAAATTAAAAGATTTTAAGGCCTTAGTTGAAAACAAAATAAATTGAAAAATTAAGGTTTTAAGAATTGATAATGGAAGAGAATATTGTTCTAAGAAATTTGTTGAAATTTGTAAGAATGCATGAATTGTTGAAAAAAATAATATTTTGTATACTTAATAAATAGAAATACTACAATGGATGAATTAGACAATAATGGAAAGATCTAAAAGTATGTTAAGTGGTTCACAAATTTATAAATGCTTTTGGGAAAAAGCTGCAACAACTACTTGTTAATTATTAAATAGATCTCCCTGTAAGGCTCTTGAAACAACATGTTATGAATGATGTGTACATATTTAAGAAACCTTTTGTTTCACATTCAAGGGTATTTGGCAATGAGGTTTAAGTTCATGTGCCCAAAGAAAAATGATCTAAGTTGGATCCAAAAGATTAAAAAGTGCTTTTTCATTGCATATGGTGATAATGTAAAAGTATATAACTTATGGAATCCTACAACCACTAAAATTATCTTTTCTAGAGATAAGTTATTCAAGAAAATTAGTTATTATTTATCTTCAACAACCAAAAGAAAAAGAAAAGAATTGTTTTTTTTACAAAGAGTGCATTTTTAAATTAAGGAGAGAAGTGCACCTTGGAAAGATTAAAGAGATGGACATGAGGAAAAGGAAGAAAAATATGGGCTTCTAGAATTAGTTACTAATAAAACTGACAAACAGGAAGAGGTTGAATAAGATCATTATTATCAAGCTCCCCATACTTATATTCTCATATGATCGACTATTGCCACACCTAACAACCTATGTTGTAATTACATGGTTAGTCAACATTTCCACAATCTTCAAGGTACTCAAACACTATTCCTTTTGTAGAAAATGCTTATAGGGAGCACACCCTTGACCCAAACAGAGATATTGGATCAACAAGTAGAAGATCTCCAAAAGAAAATGACTAGCATGCAAACATTTAATGACAAAAAGAGATATACTAGGGAGGATATCTATCCTTTTCCTTTTGAAAGGACTTTATAACATAGTGACCACAATTACAGTGAATCCAAGGAGTAGAGATTGTGTTCTGATCACCCGAAGATCCAAGGTTACATTACAAGTGGTACCATCAAACCCCCCTCCACGGACAACAAATTACAATATGGTCGACCAACTAAAAAAAACTGCAGCCTAAATTTCATTATTTGAGTTGCTTCGCATCTCACCGGCTCATAGGGTGGTCCTAGACAAAGCATTAAAAGTATATACTGTTGCTAGAGATATAGATGAGAATGCACTTCAATCCATGGTTGGAAACTTGGCAGCTTCCAAAGTAGCATTCACTAAATGGGATGTACCTACAGACAGGCCTACGCAAAATGACACTCTACACTTAGAAGGTCTTATTCACAGAAAGAGGGTTCGAAGAGTGCTCATAGATGGTGGATTCTAGATCAACGTATGCGTCAACAAGAGGTGGTAATTCAATATTACCCCTATCTCTTATTCAAGTACTCAATGAAGCTTCTATCATAGAAGAAGAGCCAACCATTCGACATAATCTCCCATTCATCATTAATACAATTGACTATCCTCTGTCTTCAATTGAAGAAATTGATGAATATGAATCAAATAGAGAAACATATATAGAGAGTATAATTGATTCACATGACTATGAGTTTCTATCTACACACAGTTGAAGTACATTTTCATCTCTTAGTTCTTATGACAGCCAACCAATTGAACATGATGGCATCCAATATAAAGAAATACCAATCTTCCCACCATCAGTCAAGTATGTTTGCGATAATAGAATCCATATGATCTCGGAATCAACTTCTCCTGTTGAAAGACAAGATCTTTGTCTGATGTATCCTAACTTAATAGACTAGGGGCAAGAAGGACAACCACAATTAGATTTATTTCAAAGTGATGAAGCTATAGCTGAATTCTTGGGTGCAAGGGATGGACTTGCTTATGATGATCATAAAGTTGGCTTTACCATTTATCTTGATAGAGCTACATACTTTGGAGAAGCAAGCTCCTCTTCCAATTCAGATGATGAAAATTAAGCAGAACATATGGTTCACAACAAATTGGACAACCTTCCCATAAACAAAAATTCCTATGTGCAATTTAATATTTGATTGAATGAGTTTCAGGGCTGATACATGCGACATGTTCTCCATCTAGCCTTACGACTTCTAGGAGTAAGTCGGAACCTAGGGCGGGAGGATGCAGTACCCCTACCCTAATCAATTTCTAATCCAAGTTTAATCTTGGTTAGTTTATCATAATATAATGTTATAATCAAATGTTTGATTTAATGCATAGCTGTCAATGTGGTTTTCGCACCAGTTTGTATGCAAGTTATTAATTCTCCTATTTCGTGTTATGATCTCGAGCTAATGCTTTCATTAAGTTTATATATGTATGCATGTATGACTCTTGGTTGCAGGAGATTTTCGGTACAGTGTCGCATGGGTGCGAGATTCGTCTCCGCTTGGATTTGCAGGTTTGAGTGTACCTCTTTAATGCTTAGAGTTGGATTAGGTGGTCCGGAGTTTCTTGTTTGACCATAGTCATGCTCAAGTGAGCGTCGTTAGTCGTCGCCAGTATCCTCTTTTGGTTGGGTTTGCAAATCATTTGTCCGATTGACTTTCTTGGTTTGCGTGCTTGCGTGTGTGGTTAAATCGAGTGATTGATCATTAATCTTTAATTGATTTAATGTGTGTTTATGCATTAGTTTATTTGGGGACTCAATCAAATAGGCTCTTTTTTTTATGTGATTAATCATTATTTGAATTGCTTGATTCAATTTAGGAGCAAGTTCAATTGAATGGTTAATTTTAATGTTAAATTTATTATGTTTATGCTTATGAAAAGAAAGATTTAAATTTAATTGAAATATAAATTAATTTAATCTTGTTAGCTTTTTGAAATAGAAACGTTAAATTTCAGTTGAGTGAGAAAATCAATTGTAAATGGGAAAAGCAAGTTAAATTATTGATATAGTTTGAAAGAATTATTTTTAAATAAAATATTTTAATCCCAAAAATAAAAATTTTGGTCAAACTTCTCCATATAACCTAGACTTTTGGAAAATATTGGGGATTGAAATTTTTTGGGGAAAAATATTTTTGGAAAATATTTTGGAGGAAAATTTGGGGGTTTTGGAAGGAGGAGAAATTTCTTGAGCCTGGAGTTTGGGCTCCTCTCTAAATCTTTTCCAGGATTGCTATACGAGGTAAGATTCTAGTTTATATTTTTTGTCCCTTTGCTTATCAGAAATTGTTTTGGATTTTGAAGAAAACTATTTGGGAAAAATTGGAATAATCTCAACTATTTGGGGAAAATGGAACAGCTGTAAATTTTATTTCCAATTCAAACCTTTCTTGTTTGTTTCCATCTCAAGTTTAGTTTTGGTTGCTCTTGTTTCAAAATCTAAAATAAAATAAAAATGAGATTGGCCGTTTGCAATGGAAATTGGTTTAAATTCCAAATTTATGCTTTCAAATTCAAACTTTAAATCAGATAATCTGCCTGGGATTTGATCAAGGATGTTAATCCTTATTGTTTTGCTAATTTGGTGTTGTTTTGGAGAGTTTTTTCCTTCCTAAATCTGGGTATTTGTAAATATTAGAAACCCATGCTTTTTGGAAATAAAATTTAAAAAAAAAAATTATATTTAAAGTATCTGTGAGACTGTGGGATTATTTTGCTATGTGTTATGTTTTTTTTTTTTTATTAACAGCAAAATTTAAAAAATATATATATAAAAAGAACTATTTTAACCCCATCCATGTGGGAGTTTTCCCCACCACATGGAGGGGTGCTGTGTCCCTTTGGGTAGCAATGCTTCCCATGGGGGCTGCGTGCTCCCTTTGGGAACAATAGCGCTCCCATGGGGGCTGCGTGCTCCCATTGGGAAACAGCGCTTCCCCAAATGGAAGCGTGAGCTCACAAGCAGGGGGGCCACGTGGGTACCCTCCCCCATATAAATGTTTTTTTTTAGTTTTTATAAAATTCATTTTTTTTAATGTATTTTTTTAATCAAAAAAAAATATATAATATTTTAATATTATTTAATGTTAATTTTTAATTAAGTTTTTAATTATGATTAATGTGGCATAAATTATAATTCATGATTAATTTGATATTAATTAATTGTATAATGGAATATATACGTTAATTAATATTCAAATTTCATTTTATGATTAATGCACTTTTTCTAATTAAATTCTAGAATTGCTAATTTCGCAATTAAATATTAATTGGTTATATTTTATTAATCTTGGATTAATAAATATATTTATTAATTAAGAGTTAATTGGGGTATTTGTCTCATTGAGGAAGTATTGATTTAAAAATTAAAATATAGAATATTATTTTATTGGGAAATTGTTGAAATAAAATATATTTATTAATTGATTATTTATAAATAATATTTTATTCAAGAACATATCATTTGAGTAATTGAGAAGTAAATGAAATATTTTATCAATGGATATTTAGATCATTTAAACGATATACTATTGGAAATTAATAATGTATTGTTTGGAATGTTGGCGAGTTAATGGTATTTTCAATTTGTAAAATAAATGGTATAGTTATAATCCTCCTCTGTTTTGCGACATAGGCGAATGGACCATTGGAATTGTGGTATTGTACTTACCTAGTAATGGTGATTTTTCTATCAATGCAATTCGAAAACTTAGAACATTAGAATACTTGATTGACTATTAAAGTTCAAATCAATATGGGAAAATATTGTCTTGTCTAGTTATTGCCTTTGCGAGTTGAATTTCTATATTTGCTTTTGCTTAAGTAATGGCAAGTCATGCTTTGTTTGATTGGATCCGGTCATATGGTTGATTTGGGTACCTATTTCAGACCTCTATCTCAAGTTGACTGTTGTATTGTGGTGGTGTCGTAGTTGGTCGTATCCTTTATGTGGGTGTCGAATGTTGATTCGTGGTTGACCATAGTTTGTCAGGTCTTTGGTTAGAGTACCGTTAGTAAGTGTATCTCTTGGAGTCGTGTTTGACCAAATGGTGGATTTCTCCATTTTGAACTCTGTTCGGCTGACCATGTGTATGTCTTGGTTTGAGTTCGTTTGAGTATAGTCTAGTGTTGTATGGGAAAGTGGCTTTCGATTGGGGGCGACGCCCATAGTGCCTGCTGGGTAACCCATCGAAAGTGAGTCTAATAAGTGATAACCTAATAGTAGATTAGAATGTTAATCTCTAAGTAAGATAATTGTGCCTCGCACATGGGACGAGTGCTAACATAAACTCGACATGCTGTGAGAAGGCCTGAAATGGCAAACCATCATCCTCGTCTTCATGAGAGGATGTGTGGGTCCACATAAGGCTTGGATGGGCCGGAGGATCGGATTAGGTTGCCAGGGTAACCCAATGTATGGGGTCGAGACCTATGAAGACCTGCCATGGTAACCATACCAGGTTGTGTGATGACACTTGTCCCTATGTTCGCTAGTGTGTTGTCTAATTGTCCTATTAGGAGCATGTTTGTGGGTCATCCTATTGTCCGTGCCCTTGTGAGTATCGGGTTTCATGTTAGACCTTGGGTGGTGATGACTCAGTTTTGTGGATGTCCAAATGAACCTTGGTATTAGCTTCAATTGTTATTCAGTTGGATCGTTTCCTTTTCAAGGATCGTTTATGTATTTATTGACCGATGCGATCGCTTGTATATTGTTTATATTTCGCCTTGATGGTAGGATTGTAAATTATGAGAACCTCATGTATTCTTAACTTTATTAATTATCAGAGGGGTCTTGCAGTTGAGCAGACCCAGAGATGTAGCCATTTAGGGGTGAACTCCGAGATCATCTTGCTGTTATGTGATTCTTATTCTCTTATGTTTCATGTTTAGTTTTAGCATGCATGAATGGCATTTTGATAGAATGTATAAGTGGTTTAGATGATGATTAATTTTAAATACATGTTTGCAGTTCTCTCTTGAATGCAGTAAATTGGAATAAGTAATAATGTAGCTTATGATAATGGAATATATTCAATTGTTGCTAAGGAAATTAAGTATGCATGAAAAGATCTCATATGTTTATGATGAAATTCTAGTGTGTTAGAATATTATATGCATGGCTTATATTTTAATGAAAAGCTTGAATGTAGATTATGAATAGATCTTAATGGATGAAACTTGGCTTGTGATTTATATTTCCATCTTTTGAAAGAAATTATCCTTGTGTAAGAATTATCTCGTTATTAAGATAATTAGCTTATGGGATTAATTGTGTGAGTTAAGTTAATTGTTAAATTTAAGTAATCTCATTGGGAAAATCTTAAGGTGTTAGTTGTTGTCTTCCACTGTGTAATTTCAAATTTGATATTTCATTGTATCATTGTGTCGTGTTTAACTTTTAAGAGAAAATTTATTGAACTCTACTCTTGTGTTATGGCTTAATCCCTTCGGGGTTTCCTGACGAGGCATTACAGTGATAATGAAAAGGATATAACTTATGGAATCCTACAACCACTAAAATTATCTTTTCTAGAGATAAGTTATTCAAGAAAATTAGTTATTATTTATCTTCAACAACCAAAAGAAAAAGAAAAGAATTGTTTTTTTTACAAAGAGTGCATTTTTAAATTAAGGAGAGAAGTGCACGTTGGAAAGATTAAAGAGATGGACATGAGGAAAAGGAAGAAAAATATGGGCTTCTAGAATTAGTTACTAATAAAACTGACAAACAGGAAGAGGTTGAATACGATCATTATTATCAAGATCCCCATACTCATATTCTCATATGATCGACTATTGCCACACCTAACAACCTATGTTGTAATTACATGGTCAGACAACATTTCAACAATCTCCAAGGTACTCAAACACTATTCCTTTTGTAGAAAATGCTTATAGGGAGCACACCCTTGACCCAAACAGAGATATTGGATCAACAAGTAGAAGATGCATCCTCATATAGCTCTATTGGTCAAGATCGAATTGCAGAAATTGTTGGATGTGGGTTTCATCAGACCTGTCACCCATAGACTATGTTGAATGGATCTCTAATCTAGTCTCAGTAACCAAACATACTAGCGGTATTAGAATCTGCACTGACTTCAAAGATTTCAACAAAGCCTACCAAAACTATGACTTTACACTCCCTAACATAGAAATGATTGTGGATTTCACAACTGGCAATGGAATGCTATCACTGATCGTTAGTATTTATGGTTAGAATCAGATCAAGATTGCACGAGAAGATCAACATAAAACAACTTTCACATGTCCATGGGGAACCTATTGCTGGAACGTGATTCCATTTAGCCTTAAAAATGTTGGTGCTACACATCAAAGGGCAATGACCACTTTATTTCATGACATGATACACAAAATCGTGGAAGACTATGTAGATGATTTACTGGCTAAGTCCAAATCAAGGGATGGTCATCCAGATGTCGTGGCTAAAATATTTAATAGACTTGAACAATACAATGTCAGTCTCAATCCCAAAAAATGTATGTTTGGAGTAACATTTGGAAAACTCTTGGGGTTCATTGTATCAAACCGCGGCATAAAAATAGATCCAGAAAAAGGTGAAAGTTATACTAGACATGTCGTCACCCAGCACACTCAAGAAACTAAGAAGTATGCAAGGGAGACTATAATCCATAAGATGCTTCATTGCACAATTGGAAAACAAGTGTCAACCATTTCAACATCTTTTGAAGAAAGGTGTCACGTTCAAATGGACAGAACAATACCAAGAGGCATTTCAAACACTAAAAAAAATTAAAGTCCAATTAGCCCTACTATATATTTATTGAAAGAGGATAAATAGTCAAAAGAGAATTTCAAGTTAAAGAGTTATCAAAGATACATTTTTTAGGAGATTGTGAGCTATTATGGTTGAGGTGGTTAATAAAAAGTCGTATTATATTTCATTAAAGAAAAACCATTTTTTTAATTGTTTTATTTTCTAAATATCAAAATGGTTAGAAAACAACACAAATCTTAGATAATGATGAACTCCAAGCATGAGTGATAACAGTAAAAGAGGTTGAACCAAAGTCCATAATGATGATAACTCTAAATCATGTCTTCAACTAAAGCTCATCCAACAATGGTTTCAAACATAATATCACGAGATTAAATTTTTATTCATTTTATCATTAAGGTACACTTCTCTTGCTTTTAATAAAATCACACTTTCATCGTCAACAAATAATTAAATTCTCTCAACTTGCAATGTGTTGAAATATCAATTAAGTATTTTGAATTTTCATCTCAAATTTATAATTATGTTTGTCACTATTTTGTAATAGATTACAGGTCGTATGATTTATGCTATAAATGTAAAACACAACTTATATGACAATAGGGACAATCATATGTTTTAAATGATCGTAGAAATATATTAAATGTTTATCATGACAATAGATACATACAAATTTTTAGATACATATGTTTTAAATATCATAGCAGAAAACTAATTGTTTGATTCAAATAAATAGATATCTGAAGTCTATTTTGAGGAAACATATGTTTGATATGATTTTAGAAATATATTAAATTTCAATGGTGGCAATAGATTGAACCATCCCTTCCAGAAAACTATTGGGTTGGTCAACAGAAATCCACCTCTCAGAGAAAGGTGCTCCAGGTTTATACATATACAGTTTACAAATATAGATATCAGGATTACGAAAAATTCCACAAAATAAAATTCGATCACACGACACTGTGGCACAAACATTTAAAACAGGGTGGTCTTGAGGGAGAGTTTCCAATTGCCTCCATAAATTTCCTTCCCAATCATATTGCTCTATTCCTTTGCTTGTAAATGCAATTAGTCGTTGAAAGGCATACATAACATCGAGGCAAGAATTAGGAATAGACATATTTATTGTTGTCCATGCTCTTGTGGTGGGATCAAATCTTTGACATTTATTAATATCAATGACATAAAACATTCCTTCAATAAAAACACCCCTACAGCTGTACATTCCCTGGTGCATCTTAGGAAGAAGCTCCCACTTGTCTTCATCTACTTTATAAACTGCCGCTTCACGAAGTTCATTGAGAAATTCTAGTGTGTTAGAATATTATATGCATGGCTTATATTTTAATGAAAAGCTTGAATGTAGATTATGAATAGATCTTAATGGATGAAACTTGGCTTGTGATTTATATTTCCATCTTTTGAAAGAAATTATCCTTGTGTAAGAATTATCTCGTTATTAAGATAATTAGCTTATTGGATTAATTGTGTGAGTTAAGTGAATTGTTAAATTTAAGTAATCTCGTTGGGAAAATCTTAAGGTGTTAGTTGTTGTCTTCCACTGTGTAATTTCAAATTTGATATTTCATTGTATCATTGTGTCGTGTTTAACTTTTAAAAGAAAATTTATTGAACTCTATTCTTGTGTTATGGCTTAATCCCTTCGAGGTTTCCTGACGAGGCATTACAGTGATAATGTAAAAGGATATAACTTATGGAATCCTACAACCACTAAAATTATCTTTTCTAGAGATAAGTTAATCAAGAAAATTGGTTATTATTTATCTTCAACAACCAAACGAAAAAGAAAAGAATTGTTTTCTTACAAAGAGTGCATTTTTAAATTAAGGAGAGAAGTGCACCTTGGAAAGATTAAAGAGATGGACATGAGGAAAAGGAAGAAAAATATGGGTTTCTAGAATTAGTTACTAATAAAACTGACAAACAGGAAGAGGTTGAATACGATCATTATTATCAAGATCCCCATACTCATATTCTCATATGATCGACTATTGCCACACCTAACAACCTATGTTGTAATTACATGGTCAGACAACATTTCAACAATCTCCAAGGTACTCAAACACTATTCCTTTTGTAGAAAATGCTTATAGGGAGCACACCCTTGACCCAAACAGAGATATTGGATCAACAAGTAGAAGATCTCCAAAAGAAAATGACTAGCATGCAAACATTTAATGACAAAAAGAGCTATACTAGGGAGGATATTTGTCCTTTTCCTTTTGAAAGGACTTTATAACATAGTGACCACAATTACAGTGAATCCAAGAAGTAGAGATTGTGTTGTGATCACCTGAAGATCCAAGGTTACATTACAAGGGGTACCATCAAAACCCCCTCCACGGACAAGAAATTACAATATGGTCGACTAACTAAAAAAAAATCCAGCCTAAATTTCATTATTTGAGTTGCTTTGCATCTCACCGGCTCATATGGTGGTCTTCGACAAAGCATTAAAAGTATATATTGTTCCTAGAGATATAGATGAGAATGCACTTCAATCCATGGTTGGAAACTTGGCAACTTCCAAAGTAGCATTCACTAAATAGGATGTACCTACAAACAGGCATATGCAAAATGATAATTCAATATATGCATCAACAAGAGGTGGTAATTCAATATTACCCCTATCTCTTATTCAAGTACTCAATGAAGCTTCTATCATAGACGAAGAGCCAACCATTAGGGATAATCTCCCATTCATCATTAATACAATTGACTATCCTCTGTCTTCAATTGAAGAAATTCATGAATATGAATCAAATAGGGAAACATATATAGAGAATATAATTGATTCACATGACTATGAGTTTCTATCTACACACGGTTGAAGTACATTTCCATCTATTAGATCTTATGACAGCCAACCAGTTGAAGATGATGGCATCCAATATAAAGAAATACCAATCTTCCCACCATCAGTCAAGTATGTTTGCAAAAATAGAATCCATATGGTCTTGGAATCAACTTCTCCTATTGATGGACAAGATCTTTGTCTAATGTATCCTCACTTAATAGATTGGGGGTGAGAAGGACAACCACAATTAGATTTGTTTCATAATGATGAAGCTATAGCTGAATTATTGGGTGCAAGGGATGGACTTCCTTATGATGATCATAAAGTTGGCTTTCCCATTGATCTTGATAGAGCTACATACTTTGGAGAAGCAAGCTCCTCTTCAAATTCAGATGATGAAAATGAAGCAGAACATATGGTTCACAACAGATTGGACAACCTTCCCATAAACAAAGAGCAGTCAACATTACTAGTTGAAGAAACCAAAGAGATCAATATTGGAAATGTTGAGACTGTACACAAGATACACCTGGCAAAGCCTTTTAATCCAATGGAACAAAAAAATTCATTCAATTTTTCACACAAAGGCCAATCAACTTTGCATGGTCTTATTCTGATATGCCAGGGTTAGACACCAAGTTAGTCTTGCATCATCAGCCATTACTTTCTGGAGTAAAACCATACAAGAAAAAACTTAGAAAGATGCATCCTCATATAGATCTGTTGGTCAAGATCAAATTGCAGAAATTGTTGGATGTGGGTTTCATCAGACCTGTCACCCATAGACTATGTTGAATGGATCTCTACTCTAGTCTCAGTAACCAAACATACTAGCGGTATCAGAATCTGTACTGACTTCAGAGATCTCAACAAAGCCTACCAAAACTATGACTTTACACTCCCTAACATAGAAATGATTGTGGATTTCACAGTTGGCAATGGAATGCTATCACTCATCATTGGTTTTTATGGTTAGAATCAGATCAAGATTGCACGAGAAGATCAACATAAAACAACTTTCACATGTCCATGGGGAACCTATTGCTGGAACGTGATTCCATTTAGCCTTAAAAATGTTGGTGCTACACATCAGAGGGCAATGACCACTTTATTTCATGACATGATACACAAAATCGTGGAAGACTATGTAGATGATTTACTGGCTAATTCCAAATCAAGGGATGGTCATCCAGATGTCGTAGCTAAAATATTTAATAGACTTGAACAATACAATGTCAGTCTCAATCCCAAAAAGTGTATGTTTGGAGTAACATCTGGAAAACTCTTGGGGTTCATTGTATCAAACCGCGGCATAAAAATAGATCCAGAAAAAGGTGAAAGTTATACTAGACATGTTGTCACCCACCACACTCAAGAAACTAAGAAGTATGCAAGGGAGACTATAATCCATAAGATGCTTCATTGCACAATTGGAAAACAAGTGTCAACCATTTCAACATCTTTTGAAGAAAGGTGTCACGTTCAAATGGACAGAACAATACCAAGAGGCATTTCAAACACTAAAAAAAATTAAAGTCCAATTAGCCCTACTATATATTTATTGAAAGAGGATAAATAGTCAAAAGAGAATTTCAAGTTAAAGAGTTATCAAAGATACATTTTTTAGGAGATTATGAGCTATTGTGGTTGAGGTGGTTAATAAAAAGTCATATTATATTTTATTAAAGAAAAACCATTTTTTTAATTATTTTATTTTCTAAATATCAAAATGGTTAGAAAACAACACAAATCTTAGATAATGATGAACTCCAAGCATGAGTGATAACAGTAAAAGAGGTTGAACCAAAGTCCATAATGATGATAACTCTAAATCATGTCTTCAACTAAAGCTCATCCAACAATGGTTTCAAACATAATATCACGAGATTAAATTTTTATTCATTCTATCATTAAGGTACACTTCTCTTGCTTTTAATAAAATCACACTTTCATCGTCAACAAATAATTAAATTCTCTCAACTTGCAATGTGTTGAAATATCAATTAAGTATTTTGAATTTTCATCTCAAATTTATAATTATGTTTGTCACTATTTTGTAATAGATTACAGGTCGTATGATTTATGCTATAAATGTAAAACACAACCTATATGACAATAGGGACAATCATATGTTTTAAATGATCTTAGAAATATATTAAATGTTTATCATGACAATAGATACATACAAATTTTCAGATACATATGTTTTAAATATCATAGCAGAAAACTAATTGTTTGATTCAAATAAATAGATATCTGAAGTCTATTTTGAGGAAACATATGTTTGATATGATTTTAGAAATATATTAAATTTCAATGGTGGCAATAGATTGAACCATCCCTTCCAGAAAACTATTGGGTTGGTCAACAGAAATCCACCTCTCAGAGAAAGGTGCTCCAGGTTTATACATATACAGTTTACAAATATAGATGTCAGGATTACGAAAAATTCCACAAAATAAAATTCGATCACACGACACTGTGGCACAAACATTTAAAACAGGGTGGTGTTAAGGGAGAGTTTCCAATTGCCTCCATAAATTTCCTTCCCAATCATATTGCTCTATTCCTTTACTTGTAAATGCAATTAGTCGTTGAAAGGCATACATAACATCGAGGCAAGAATTAGGAATAGACATATTTATTGTTGTCCATGCTCTTGTGGTGGGATCAAATCTTTGAAATCTATTAATATCAATGACATAAAACATTCCTTCAATAAAAACACCCCTACAGCTGTACATTCCGTGGTGCATCTTAGGAAGAAGCTCCCACTTGTCTTCATCTACTTTATAAACTGCTGCTTCACGAAGTTCATTGAGACCATTATCATTTCCTCCCGCAATGTAAATCGATGCATCAGGTGAGGCACAACATGCAAACTCTAGGTTTGCAGGTCTGGGGGTGGGAAATTCAGCACCATGCTTCCATATACTAGGTAAAAAATCATATATCAAAAACAATGGAGTTAAATGGCGTGACTGGCCCAGCACAACAATCTTATGATTCACATTTATAATCTTATGAACGATTGCGTTTGTGGGAGGGAGCAGTTTACGTGATCGATCAGTAGGATCGTATATAGATATGCTAATATGATCCTCGAGAAAACATATATATTTCTTAGTCAGCCCAAACTTAATTCTATCCTGATAAAACTGAAAACTTTCCAACATTTCTTTGGCAGGTTCCAACAGCTGCTTAATTTTTGAGTGACATATGTATGGCACTCTTAATAAGATGTCTCGAAATATTTGCTCAGGGAGTTCCCGCAAAAAATCCATTATCAACTTTTTCTTCTTAAGGATATGAAGCTTTAGAGTGTGTACAAATTCGAAGAATTATACCGAGTTGTTGGATCTGTAGACGTTGCTTTATACCTGCAAACGCTTCTCCAGATTTAAAGGTCACCACGTTTGGGGATTCCTTATAATAGAGACTAAATTAACCGTAAAATATTTATGTAATTTATATATATATATCACATATAAACGAAATATTTCTATTATTTACGAACTACTTAGAATAAAACCGAGGGTGGCTAATCTATGCTACCATTTTAGACCTCCATTGAGACAATTACTGCATATTTTAATTACAATATTAGTCTTCATGAAGGGCAATATACATATATATTAGACCCTTGGAAAACTTCCCCAGAAAATCTCTCCAGAATAATTATTCTATTGGCAGGTTGGTAATCTTTTAACTTTCTTCTCAGTTTGGGTTTCGTTTGGTTTGTGCGTCCAGTCACTTTATTTTACATTAATTAATTGTGCATTGTAATTATATATATAGTGATTTTGAAATCATTTTCACCAATAGCTTTTTCCTGACTGATGTTACAGCTGCAATTTAAATGAGATCCCTGTACCTTATAACTTCCATTATATGTTCAGGAATTACAAAGCTCCCTACATAGATACAGATATTTGTGAAATAACAGTAAACAGACGTAAGAGGGGAACACGAAATATTTAGTATTTCATGTTAAGTTGATCGAGTCATGGTAGTATCAGCATGAGTGATTTCAGAGAAATTTTAGTATTTCATGAAATATGAAATTATGAACATTTGTTATATGAAATTAGTGTTAAAGGAATTATTCATGCTATGAAAGAATGGTCCATCTGAACCAATACTCAAGAAGGAAATAGTCTATTGTTCAACAGTTTACTGAGTTTGGAATAAAGTTGAACTTTGAGTTTTTGAATTTATATTTGAGAGTGAAGTTCTTAGAACACCAATTCAACATAAATTTAATTTTCTACTACATTCTGTGCAAAAAATTAAAGTTTCTTATGCCCTAGATAGGGCATAGGTAGAGAAGATAGCAAAACTTTTACTTAATAACTAAAGTATCAAATAATTAAAGTTCTTTCTTCTTGGCACAAATATTTTCTAAGCATAAAAAAACTTCATAACATTAGAAGACAAGGGCTGCAAGCAGCGAAGTTCCTGCCAGTCTTTGCTTTTGTTTCTGCTGCACAAACTTTTTATGCACCAATAAAATCTCTGGGAGGCAATGCATGTGATAAAGCTTTTTCACACTTTCCAAATGCATGTTTCTTTCATCTGTTTCATTCAAAAAAAATTGTGTAAAGATTTAGTAGTTTGAATAATAAAAATCATCAGACACAACAGAAGACCAATAGTTAATAACTTAATACACAGAAGTAAGCTAGAGAGCATCCCAACGATTGGCTTCCACATGAAACAATGCCCTAAGTATAGGCCAAAGTTAGGCCAGACATTCCTTTCATGAAGTTGCAGAGACTCAAACTTTCATATCAGCATTTGGTAATAGACCCATGAGCTATGCTCAAACTCCAGAAAACCTTGAATTAAGGGATGGGATTTGGCATACAAAATTAAAGCCATAGATTATGCCCAAGAACAAATACTAGTATTTTAGAACTCCAGCAATAAAATACCCATTCACTATATCTTTATAAAGCATCATTTACCACTGACTGTTTCCCCTCCCTATGGAGGTTCTATAGTTGAGTTGAGCCACTCAATCCTCAACCACCACTCATCATTTACTCATGTAGGGACGCAGTTGAAGCCCCTCACTGCTCCATTCTCACACAGATATTATTACAGATATTATTGGAGTGATTTGTGTGGAATAGCACAACAAATGGGGAAAAAGAGAGTTGCAGATGAGGGAAGATAAAAGCCTTCCCTCAGTCACCGCATTTCTTCCTTCCATTTACTTGTACAGGTTTTATTGTGGATATCCAAAGGCTTGACATACCTTGTCAAGTTTTTTATTTGACAGTGCTATTAAATAATTACCTAGAGTTTGAGTCAATATTTTTAATGGACTTTAGAAAGATAAGTAGAAAGATAAGTAGAGAGCATTTGACAGTCGATGGGAAGGGAAATGTAACATTCTCTTTTTGAACCACAAACACTGAACTGTTAGTCGTTGACATGGATTCGGGTTGACTGGATTCTGTCAACTCTTAGATTTTGTTATTCTTTTAGTTTGTCAGCTAGTTTTAGTTGTGTCAATTGAATAAGGAATGGTGCAGTTATTCCATTAGCTATCTTCCCTTAAATTAGGGAATCAACTTCAATTAAATTTTGGGTAAGTGTTTGTCAATAGCTAGCATTGAACGTGGTATATGTGGAACGCTTGAGTTGAAGATTACCTAGGTTGTGCTGGGAAGAGGAAAGGCATAATTGATTATCACAAACACAAAAACTTCATTCTGTTCACACAAATTGGATGCTGCTACAACAGCTTTTTGCTTGAGACAACTTTTTTTCCTTGCAAAATAATTGAAGATGATTTATGTCGTATTCTTTTGTTGCGTTGCAAATCCTCTAGGTGATTTTTGCCATCTTGTACCTTTGCACATATATTTGCTTCCGAGGCAGTTAGGGTTAAAATTTGCAAACGTAGATGTCTGGTGGGCAACCCAATATCTGCCACCTGCTTGACCGTCGAGGGAGGATGGGGTCCTTGTATGCAAGATGTCAAAATCCTGTCCTGTCAAGCAAGTATGCAAGATGTCAAAGTACTGTCGAAGCATGTGGATTATTAACGGATTTCGTCTGATCCTTGAAAACCCCATATCCCTGCAACGCACCGACAGAGCTATCCCTTTTTGTTGGCCATGTGTTTCTAGCGACTGCGCTCTGCCAAAGTTCTATTTTGGCAGCCCCTGCACCTCCCTCTGGAGTCGTGCGTTCTCTCCCGTTGAGAACTGCGCGAACCCCTGCAAACCCTCGACAACACCAGTAGTTAAACGCCACAAAATTTGTCAAGAATATTTTGCTTAACTAATACGCAAGTTTAACGGTTTGAACATTAGCAAATGCAAAAATATTTGAAAATAATTATTTTTGATTGGTGCATTGGCATTGCATAAATCACTAGTTAATAAAGAGGCCTCTGCTATAGTCCCTGCGGGCAGGAACTAATAATCCAGTAAATCAGCAAGGTAATCTCGTCAAAATTCGTCAAAATTCACAGTGAGATCACATTAAGTCTTTCAGAAATACTATATATTTTTACAACTTATAAACAGATTACAAATATACAGAACACATTACAAATATATTAATATAAGGAACTTGTGTGAACAAAAATTACTTCTACCATTTAACAATTCTTATAAAGTCGTGTATATATAAAGTCATTCATTACTACGGTCAAACTATAATATTTGGAATTGAGTTTATTAGACTATTTATGGGACAAATAAGTTTATAAGTCTATTTAGGGGACAAGTAAGTAGTGGAAATAAGGCTTCATGTGGATTACCATGTGGGTTTAGATCGACATCCACAAGCACTGCCATGTAAGAAAACTAGTTCTTTAAAAAAATTGATTCTTTCTATCCTCAATGAAGACGATCCGTTATGTGTCAATGATGATTCATCCAAGGTATCTGAAACTTGGTTGTTTGGATGGATGACTTTTTATGGGGCGGATCAACCACGAAAACTGGCATGACACGTTGGTGGTAGTGGTTGGTTTTGTTGTATGGCACCTCAATAGATTGGTACATACACCTATGTGAATATATATAGTAAGTCATTTATTATTTGAAAATAAGCTTATTAGTCTATTTAGGAGAGAGGGGTTGGTAGTGGTGGATCCTATGTTCGAGGATCCACATGGAGCACCACATAGGTCTAGATCAATATCCACGAGCATTGCCAAGTAGGAAAACTAGTTCTCTAAATAAAAATAAAAACTTTATCCTTCATGGAGGAGACCTACCATGTGTGAAATGGCAATTCATACAAGGTGTCCAAACCTTTGCCATTTGGATGTATGAACATTCATGGGGCAGCTCAACCATGACAAGTGGCATAGAACTTCGGTGGTACTGGCTAATTTTTCCACATGTCGGTCGAACAATCTACCACCCTCTGTGCTCGACAATGCAAATTAAACATGTTTTGCCTCCTCACTCCATTCCAACTAGCCACATTAACTATGTGTCCCTTTGCATTTACTCGATCTATTTAGTGTGCAATATCCAACAAAGGGTCCATTAAATGTTTCATTTTATTGCACATCATTCCCACTTTCCCCCCCTTCTTTCACACATATTATGGAGTGTTTGTGACCTTTCCCTCTGGAACATGTTCAACTTAGGTCATTGAAAATCCTATTCTCACACCAGAAGATGTTTAGCTCTATGAATTCTTTGGCATTTTTCCAAAGGTTGGTTTGATGTTATCCTTTCCTCACCTTGCAAGTGTTCTCTCTATCACTGAAGGTATGTGTTCATCTATTTTTTTACATACTTTATTCTCCTTGTAGGTACAGGGTATCAAATTCACTTCGCTACACAAATCTTAGCATATCTGGAGAGTGGTTAACGGGAGATATCACACCTTGACAGTAGTTAACATAAGATATCACTCTAGCCAAATTTTCTTTATACCTTGTATGTCATACTTAATTGTGTATGATGTCCCATTAACATATAACCAATTTATAACTATTTACCACGACTGATAATGTCCTAAATGCCCTAAATTCCTCTTGTGATCAATCATTAAAGAGTGCTTGTGTAGTTGTGTTTAAATGTAATTTTTATAAATTTTAATGTGGAAATATATTTTAATGATTTTATTTGGCAATTCAATAACTGTAAAGATAAATGGGTCTTATATGTTTTCATTTTAATATGCTTTTCATAATTAGGGCATATAGGTGAAATTGGGGAATTAAAAATATAATATATTCTATTAGTTTAAAAAATTGAAATGTTCATCAAGTTTTATAAGGGCAAATTAGTTCATTTTTATTATTAAGATTATTTTGGAGTTTTGATTTCTCAAAACCCTCATTATAACGTCATTGGGCCCTTGGTCTGCTGGTGAATTTGAAAGGTTCTTAATGAGCCAACCAAGGATCAAGTCTTGTTGAGTGCAAGGATCTAACATCTAAAGGGGACGAGGTTGGGATCATGCCCTAGTAAAATTTGGTCCAATGGATAGCTCACAATCCTTGGCTCTTGGCCAAAGAGGTTCTCGTGCTCAGACTTAGGTGACCAAAATGGATTTAAGGACAAACATCCATAAAATTAACCCTCCTTATGTGGAGATTTTTAAATGGTGATTGTGGGAGAAATTTTGTGGTGATTTTTGCTTTGTGTTAGGATTGGGGAAGTGTGTATTCTCCTCCATGGATTTTTGCTTCCATTCGGTGTGTTGAAATAAATTCATGTTTGAATTTTTTGGGCAATTTTGTTCTTGTGCTCAGACTTAGGTGACCAAAATGGATTTAAGGACAAACATCCATAAAATTAACCCTCCTTATGTGGAGATTTTTAAATGGTGATTGTGGGAGAAATTTTGTGGTGATTTTTGCTTTGTGTTAGGATTGGGGAAGTGTGTATTCTCCTCCATGGATTTGTGCTTCAATTCGGTGTGTTGAAATAAATTCATGTTTGAATTTTTTGGGCAATTTTGATGTAGGTGCTTCAATTCTTCATTTTTCTCCTTGCTTTTTTATTTTTTAATGGTTGCAAATGGAATTAGGATGTACAAGCCTTAATTTACTCAAAAGTAATTAATTTTAATTTACTAGTTTATTTGATTTAAGAAATTTTTGTAAACATTGTATTTAGAAATGTTTTGTCATGCCAAAATTTTAATTCAATGGGAAAATTGATTATTTTATTATGAAAATTGAGTGTTGGATGCATAGAGACCAAAAGTGTGTTTTTACACTTTTGACGTTTAAAAAACTTCAAAATTTTGTGTTCTTCGGGGTATTTTCATGGTGGAAAACACAATTCACTAATTTTTGGAAAAAGGTTTGGACAAGAGGAAATGGTGGAATTTTTGTTAATTCTAGATTAAATATAATGTGAAATGATAATTTTAGTATAGGAAATTTTGAATTAGATTGATTTGGATCCCATCTCACTATGTTATTAAGAATTGTGAAATTGTGCTTAAGTGATGAATGAAATGTGAAATTGGCATCGTGTTTTACTTTTTTTCCTCACTCATGTAGTATGGGATTATCTTAGGGTGTGGGCATTAGAGTTGGTTGGTTGAGTGAATCTGAATGGGGACTAGGGCACAAAGTGGCTGCTAGGATAACCTATTGGAGAGTTATTTATAATAAGTGAAAACTAAATAAAACATAGGTAATAAAACTAAGATAATTTGATATCATTATCATGCCTAGAGTGCTAGTAAATACATAGGATGATTTGGGATGACCTAGGGGTTTTGGGGGTGTTTATTTGGTTTGATAAAGTCTCCTCGTCTTGATGAAAATTGCAGAACGGAAATTAAAATCAATAGGAAAAATAGAAAACAAGGGGGAAAATAAGAAATGTATCAGAGGATAACTCTACTTGAAAATTATGGTGATTTAATAAGATTAGATGTTCCATGGATTATGGTGATTTATATGTCAAATTTTTAATTGCAATTCATATAGAAATGACATTTATCTTCATTTTCATATTCATTAGCAATAGACATTTGACAATGTTGTTGCCATGAAGGTTATGAGCGCACTTTATATAACGATATTTGATTTGGTTTTGTTGAACAAACAATTTTTACATTTTACTTGCAAGAATGCTTTTAGTCAACTTCTTCTTTTGGGTTACATACTTCCTCTTCTTGATGTTGGATTATTGAGTGTAATCTAAAATATCGATAAAAAAACACAATTAATTTTATAAATATTCATGCAAATAATTTCGATGTCAAATTAAGTAAAAAATTATATTTGTTATATTTCAACTGAGAATTCACTGAAGGAGCTCAAATGATTGAATGTATAGGAGTAGATTCATTCTTGAATGCTTGGAGTATTCATAAATGTAACATATAAGAGTCACTCCACTCGGGCGATTCTTTTTAACTCATGGAGGAACCTATAGATACTTAAAAATGTCTCACTAATCATGTACTAATTATTGGTCTAATTAATTGACTAATTCTTTAATTATTTAATTAAGCTAATTATTTTTCCTCAATTGACTAAATCATTATCATTCAACATTTCTAATTATCAAATTTCCATTCTTTAATTAATTTAATCATTTAACCCCTTTCTCAAATATTAATTAAAATTAATTATTTAATTAATTACAATTAATTTCCTTAATTAAATAACATTTCACCAAATCTGTAGTTGGATGAATTTCAATAAATTTTAGGTGCATTTAGAATTTGAAAATCCAAATTGAAAATGAAAATCAAATTCAATTTTAAAGTCCTACAACACATGTTGAAAGCTTAACTAATTGATCAAATCAGTTAACTCAGTTATGTCTTCAATCTCCCGTTTTCACTCCAAATAATCTTTTCAAACTAATCAATGTAATCAATCATCTCTTCAATCAATCCAATGAACTGGCTAATCTAGTCAAACCACTATCGAATCTATTTAGTTGACTACTCAATCAATTTGGTTAACAAATCAATCAATTTGGTTAACAAATAAATCAACTCTGTTAACTGATCAATCTAAATCAGTTCACTCCCAATCAGAGCTTGAGTTCAAAATCCCATCTCATCTCTCATGTAAATTTATATAAACAAAATCATTTTCTCAATTCAAGCTAGATCACAACTCGTTAAAATAATTGTCATCTTTATGCGAGAAATCTCAGTGCAATATTTGAGAGCCACCTACACCAGGAATTTGGAGAAGAGAAATGGAAGCAAAAATGTGGAATAGGGAGTTTAAATTAGTTTAATTCTTCCATTTATTTCATTTATTATATTTCATTATGTTTGATTTTAGATAGATTAGTTAAGGATCTGTGATCATCCTTATTTCCTAATTAGCTTAATTTACATGATTTCAAGCATGAAAACAATGGTAAACCCGATGTGAATTTATAGTGACTAAATTATCTTTTTTTATTTTTGTCATTTGTAGATCTGTACAGAACAGAAAAATGGAATCATACTTGCATACACAAAATTCGCAATTGCACATATTAATGCGCAATTGATGTTGTTTTGTTTCACATTTGCTATTAGATTGATTCTCAATAGATTCTATCCATGTCAGAATCAACGAACTTCTTTCTTCTGTCTTTTTCCTTTGTTTAAAATAATTTCCAAAATTGTCACGTTTAAGTAATGTGCAATTGCTTAGTCATAAATTCGCATTTGACTAGACATTAATTCGCATTTGCTAGTAGATTTGTTCACAATTTCTTAGTAGTTAATTCACATTTTCTAGGAAAGGTCAAAATGTTTTTGTCCTATTTTCTTTGTCTTTCTATCAATAATTAGCTCTGTTTCTACAAAGAGAGAGGTCAAAGTTGTAACGAAGAGGAAAAATTAGGCTAGAAAGCCCACCATGTTCTAACAACCTTTTGGTTTTCCTATAGGGAAAGATTAGACAATATTTCTTTTGGTGCTCTTAAAAAGACCAAACAAACATTCTTCTTTTCAATACCTCACCATTGCTATGATGGATAAAATGAACACCATGTATTTTGGAGTAACATCTCCAATAGTTTAGACAATATTGCAATGAAAGTTTAAAAATAACTTTTAGAGAGTATAGCCCAAACCAAAATTAGGAATAAAAAATACTACACTAGTAAACAGATTCAAAGTTGTGTCTGAATTTAGAATGGACTTCATTTAATTGTACTATATTTTGTGCATATGGAGAAATTTAATATTGTCATATTATTGTGTTGTAGGTGAGAACCCCTTTAGAGAACACGATCCTTGTAATGAAGGATGCACATAAAATTAGGTTAATTTTGGCTCCCTCGTGTTTTGTTAGAATGCATATTGGAACCATAATTTTTGTTTTGTATTATGGAAGTGAAATTTAGCCTTGCAGTTGTGAATAGATTTTCCCAAATTGTGGCAAAGTATTTAAAACAAGAGAAACTATTAGAATAAATAAAAGCAATTGTTGGGAGCTAAGACAAAATTCTAGTATAATTTGTCCTCCTCACTTTGTTATTTCTATTATTGACTTTTCAACTTTCTATTTCTTATCAATTGTAAAGTTTTCTATAGGTTTTTTTTTTAAGTTATTGTCTTCTAGTTTATTACATATACATTTGTAATCACTTATAAAATTAAAAGATCAGTTTTTTAATAATTTTTAATGATTTTTTTTTATGTAATTTCAATTTTAAAATGGAAAAGAATATTATAAGAAATATTAATGTTTAATAAACAATCATTAAATTTCAATATAAAGGTTTACATAACGATAATTGGATGAGCGTGTAATATAAGGATTCATGATATAAGAAACATGTTTATTTATATGAGTAAATGAAAGAGGAGTGCATAGTTTTCATAATTTTTATATTAATCAAATAATATTACACAATTATATATATATATATATATGAGCAATGTTAAAAATATGGAAAATCCAAAATTAGAAAAGATGTTTGAATAGTAAGATTGTAAATTTTAAGTCACTATTAATCATATGATAATGCACATTTACAAATTCACCAAGTACTACAACAATGTCACAAACATGAAAATACCAAAACAAGAAAAAGGTGAGAAAATAATAAGTCTATAGTGCTTACCTGCATAAGCTTACACAATCTGTAATTGTGTACCTAGCTCTTGTTTACACAAAAAAAGAAACATTTATTTTATGAGAGTGAAAAGAGAAGGTAATTTTACATGAACAAACTCCTCTACTTAGCCTTTGAATATTCATTGTTATTGATTTGAGTGACTTAGCACGTGCGATCAATATAAATTAAATGCTAGGGCACAATTTTGGGGAGTTGTGACGTAAAAAATAGCATAGCCTAGTAATTTTACACTACATTTTTTGTGTTCATTTTGGGATTCATTCCCTAATGTGCTGCTAGGCTCATTTTAGCTTTTGAATTAGCCTTTCGCTTTTTCATGGTTCTTAAGTTTTGTTTTCTTGAGTTATTTTTTGTCAAGTTTCGTTGTTACCTTCCATCTTGCTACTTGTATTACCATTTTGAGTCAAAATTATTTGGATACTAGTGTGATGCATCAATATAATTATGAATGTGCTAATATCCCACAATTGTTTTCTATTTGATGGTCATTTCTAAATATTTTTCTGATTGTCACCTACCTAAGTCATTAAAATTAATTCAAGATGAATCCAACAACTTGTTAGCCTCTTCTAATGCTCTCATCTTATTTTTTAATAAGTTGTTTCATTAGGAACAATCTCTCTGCTCTCACTTGGCACTCACATAGCTCTTTTAAGTTGTACAACTCTCTATGATACTCATGCCACACTCTTCGTTAAGACTTACTGTCGACTTATCTTTCTCAAGCTTCTTAGGTGATATTTTTATTGTTGTATTGTGATATTTCAGAATTAGAAATAAATTTAATTTTAGTTTCTATGTTGAATGCTAGTGGATTGCATGTAACATTATACAAACATGGTTGCAAATTGCTAAGAGGAAACTTGGTGGTAGCAAGGGGGACAAGGAAGTGGGCTCTATTTAAGCTTGAAGCCATTACTATTGTAAAATCCACCAATGTAAGTAAATACAAAAAAATATTAACATATTGCGGTACAATAGATTGGGTCACATTAGTGAGAATAGGTTAAAAAACTTTTTGAATAAAAATTTGGTAGATCATTTTTTCCATTTTGATGCAAGAGATTTGAACTTTTTGAACATTATGTGGTTGGTAGAAAAAATAAAAATCATTTCCTTCAATTAGTAATAAATCTAGGAGTAAATTGGAAATTATTCACTCGTGTTTTTGGACCAATGGATATTGAATGAATTAGAAGATATAGATATTTTGTTTCCTTAATTGATAAAGTTTCTAGACACATGTGGTTACTTTTCTTATTGAATGAATTTGAAGTTTTCACTAAATTAAAAGATTTTAAGGCCTTAGTTGAAAACAAAATAAATTGAAAAATTAAGGTTTTAAGAATTGATAATGGAAGAGAATATTGTTCTAAGAAATTTGTTGAAATTTGTAAGAATGCATGAATTGTTGAAAAAAATAATATTTTGTATACTTAATAAATAGAAATAGTACAATGGATGAATTAGACAATAATGGAAAGATCTAAAAGTATGTTAAGTGGTTCACAAATTTATAAATGCTTTTGGGAAAAAGCTACAACAACTACTTGTTACTTATTAAATAGATCTCCCTGTAAGGCTCTTGAAACAACATGTTATGAATGATGTGTACATATTTAAGAAACCTTTTGTTTCACATTCAAGTTTATTTGGCAATAAGGTTTATGTTCATCTGCCCAAAGAAAAATGATCTAAGTTGGATCCAAAAGATAAAAAAGTGCTTTTTCATTGCATATGGTGATAATGTAAAAGTATATAACTTATGGAATCCTACAACCACTAAAATTATCTTTTCTAGAGATAAGTTATTCAAGAAAATTAGTTATTATTTATCTTCAACAACCAAAACAAAAAGAAAAGAATTGTTTTTTTACAAAGAGTGTATTTTTAAATTAAGGAGAGAAGTGAACTTTGGAAAGATTAAAGAGATGGACATGAGGAAAAGGAAGAAAAATATGGGCTTCTAGAATTAGTTACTAATAAAACTGACAAACAGGAAGAGGTTGAATAAGATCATTATTATCAAGATCCCCATACTTATATTCTCATATGATCGACTATTGCCACACCTAACAACCTATGTTGTAATTACATGGTTAGTCAACATTTCAATAATCTCCAAGGTACTCAAACACTATTCCTTTTGTAGAAAATGCTTATAGGGAGCACACCCTTGACCCAAACAGAGATATTGGCTCAACATGTAGAAGATCTCCAAAAGAAAATGACTAGCATGCAAACATTTAATGACAAAAAGAGACATACTAGGGAGGATATCTATCCTTTTCTTTTTGAAAGGACTTTATAACATAGTGACCACAATTACAGTGAATCCAAGGAGTAGAGATTGTGTTGTGATCACCCGGAGATCCAAGGTTACATTACAAGCGGTACCATCAAACCCCCCTCCACGGACAAGAAATTACAACATGGTCGACCAACTAAAAAAAATTCTAGCCTAAATTTCATTATTTGAGTTGCTTCGCATCTCACCGACTCATAGGGTGGTCCTAGACAAAGCATTAAAAGTATATACTGTTGCTAGAGATATAGATGAGAATGCACTTCAATCCATGGTTGCAAACTTAGCAGCTTCCAAAGTAGCATTCACTAAATGGGATGTACCTACAGACAGGCCTACACAAAATGACACTCTACACTTAGAAGCTCTTATTCACAGAAAGAGGGTTCGAAGAGTGCTCATAGATGGTGGATTCTGGATCAACATATGCATCAACAAGAGGTGGTAATTCAATATTACCCCTATCTCTTATTCGAGTACTCAATGAAGCTTCTATCATAGAAGAAGAGCCAACCATTCGGGATAATCTCCCATTCATCATTAATACAATTGACTATCCTGTGTCTTCAATTGAAGAAATTCATGAATATGAATCAAATAGAGAAACATATATACAGAGTATAATTGATTCACATGACTATGAGTTTCTATCTACACACGGTTCAAGTACATTTTCATCTCTTAGTTCTTATGACAGCCAACCAATTGAACATGATGGCATCCAATATAAAGAAATACCAATCTTCCCACCATCAGTCAAGTATGTTTACGATAATAGAATCCATATGATCTCAGAATCAACTTCTCCTATTGAAGGACAAGATCTTTGTCTCATGTATCCTCACTTAATAGACTAGGGGCGAGAAGGACAACCACAATTAGATTTATTTCAAAGTGATGAAGCTATAGCTGAATTCTTGGGTGCAAGGGATGGACTTCCTTATGATGATTATAAAGTTGGCTTTACCATTTATCTTGATAGAGCTACATACTTTGGAGAAGCAAGCTCTTCTTCCAATTCAGATGATGAAAATTAAGCAGAACATATGGTTCACAATAGATTGGACAACCTTCCCATAAACAAAGATTCCTATGTGCAATTTAATATTTGAATGAATGAGTTTCAGGGCTGATACATGCGACATGTTCTCCATCTAGCCTTACGACTTCCAGGAGTAAGTCGGAACCTAGGGGGGGAGGATGCAGTACCCCTACCCTAATCAATTTCTAATCCCAGTTTAATCTTCGTTAGTTTATCATAATATAATGTTATAGTCAGATGTTTGATTTAATGCATAGCTGTCGATGTGGTTTTCGCACTAGTTTGTATGCAAGTTATTAATTCTCCTATTTCGTGTTAGGATCTCGAGCTAACGCTTTCATTAAGTTTATATATGTATGCATGTATGACTCTTGGTTGCAGGAGATTTCCGGTACAGTGCCGCATGGGTGCGAGATTCGTCTCCGCCTGGATTTGCAGGCTTGAGTGTACCTCTTTAATCCTTAGAGTTGGATTAGGTGGTCCCGAGTTTCTCGTTTGACCATAGTCATGCTCAAGTGAGCGTCATTAGTCATCGCCAGTATTCCCTTTTGGTTGGGTTTGTAGATCATCTGTCCGATTGACTTTCTTGGTTTGTGTGCTTGCGTGTGTGGTTAAATCGAGTGATTGATCATTAATCTTTAATTGATTTAATGTGTGTTTACGCATTAGTTTATTTGGGGACTCAATCAAATAGGCTCTTTTTTTTATGTGATTAATCATTATTTGAATTGCTTGATTCAATTTAGGAGCAAGTTCAATTGAATGGTTAATTTTAATGTTAAATTTATTATGTTTATGCTTATGAAAAGAAAGATTTAAATTTAATTGAAATACAAATTAATTTAATCTTGTTAGCTTTTTGATATAGAAACGTTAAATTTCAGTTGAGTGAGGAAATCAATTGTAAATGGGAAAAGCAAGTTAAATTATTGATATAGTTTGAAAGAATTATTTTTAAATAAAATATTTTAATCCCAAAAATAAAAATTTTGGTCAAACTTCTCCATATAACCTAGACTTTTGGAAAATATTGGGGATTGAAATTTTTTGGGAAAAAATATTTTTGGAAAATATTTTGGAGGAAAATTTGGGGGTTTTGGAAGGAGGAGAAATTTCTTGAGCCTGCAGGTTGGGCTCCTCTCTAAATCTTTTCCAGGATTGCTATACGAGGTAAGATTCTAGTTTATATTTTTTGTCCCTTTGCTTATCAGAAATTGTTTTGGATTTTGAAGAAAACTGTTTGGGAAAAATTGGAATAATCTCAACTATTTGGGGAAAATGGAACAGCTGTAAATTTTATTTCCAATTCAAACCTTTCTTGTTTGTTTCCATCTCAAGTTTAGTTTTGGTTGCTCTTGTTTCAAAATAAAAAATAAAATAAAAATGAGATTGGCCGTTTGCAATGGAAATTGGTTTAAATTCCAAATTTATGCTTTCAAATTCAAACTTTAAATCAGATAATCTGCCTGGGATTTGATCAAGGAAGTTAATCCTTATTGTTTTGCTAATTTGGTGTTGTTTTGCAGAGTTTTTTCCTTCCTAAATCTGGGTATTTGTAAATATTAGAAACCCATGCTTTTTGGAAATAAAATTTAAAAAAAAAAATTATATTTAAAGTATCTGTGAGACTGTGGGATTATTTTGCTGTGTGTTAAGTTTTTTTTTTTTTTTATTAATAGCAAAATTTAAAAAATATATATATAAAAAGAACTGTTTTAACCCCATCCATGTGGGAGTTTTCCCCACCACGTGGAGGGGTGCTGTGTCCCTTTGGGTAGCAACGCTTCCCATGGGGGCTGCGTGCTCCCTTTGGGAACAACAGCGCTCCCATGGGGGCTGCGTGCTCCCATTGGGAAGCAGCGCTTCCCCAAATGGAAGCGTGAGCTCACAAGCGGGGGGGCCACGTAAGGGTCCACGTGGGTACCCTCCCCCATATAAATGTTTTTTTTTAGTTTTTATAAAATTCCTTTTTTTTAATGTATTTTTTTAATCAAACAAAAAAAAATAATATTTTAATATTATTTAATGTTAATTTTTAATTAAGTTTTTAATTATGATTAATGTGGCATAAATTATAATTCATGATTAATTTGATATTAATTAATTGTATAATGAAATATATACGTTAATTAATATTCAAATTTCATTTTATGATTAACGCACTTTTTCTAATTAAATTCTAGAATTGCTAATTTCGCAATTAAATATTAATTGGTTATATTTTATTAATCTTGGATTAATAAATATATTTATTAATTAAGAGTTAATTGGGGTATTTGTCTAATTGAGGAAGTATTGATTTAAAAATTAAAATATAGAATATTATTTTATTGGGAAATTGTTGAAATCAACTATATTTATTAATTGATTATTTTTAAATAATATTTTATTCAAGAACATATCATTTGAGTAATTGAGAAGTAAATGAAATATTTTATCAATGGATATTTAGATCATTTAAACGATATACTATTGGAAATTAATAATGTATTGTTTGGAATGTTGGCGAGTTAATGGTATTTTCAATTTGTAAAATAAATGGTATAGTTATAATCCTCCTCTGTTTTGAGACATAGGTGAATGGACCATTGGAATTGTGGTATTTTACTTACTTGGTAATCGTGATTTTTCTGTCAATGCAATTCGAAAACTTAGATCATTAGAATACTTGATTGACTATTAATGTTCAAATCAATATGGGAAAATATTGTCTTGTCTAGTTATTGCCTTTGCGAGTTGAATTTTTGTATTCGCTTTTGCTTAAGTAATGGCAAGTCATTCTTTGTTTGATTGGACCCGGTCATATGGTTGATTTGGGTACCTATTTCAAACCTCTGTCTCGAGTTGACTGTTGTATTGTGGTGGTGTTGTAGTTGGTCTAATCCTTTATGTGGGTGTCGAATGTTGATTCGTGGTTGACCATAGTTTGTCAGGTCTTTGGTTAGAGTACCGTTAGTATGTGTATCTCTTGGAGTCGTGTTTGACCAAATGGTGGATTTCTCCATTTTGAACTCTGTTCAGCTGACCATGTGTATGTCTTGGTTTGAGTTCGTTTGAGTATAGTCTAGTGTTGTATGGGAAAGTGGCTTTCGATTGGGGGTGACGCCCAAAGTGCCTGCTAGGTAACCCATCAAAAGTGAGTCTAATAAGTGATAGCGTAATAGGAGATTAGAATGTGAATCTCTAAGTAAGATAATTGTGCCTCGCACATGGGACAAGTGCTAACATAAACTCGACATGCTGTGAGAAGGCCTGAAATGGCAAACCATCATCCTCATCTTCATGAGAGGATGTGTGGCTCCACATAAGGCTTGGATGGGCCGGAGGTTCGGATTAGGTTGCCAGGGTAACCCAATGTATGGGGTCGAGACCTATGAAGACTTGCCATGGTAACCATACTAGGTTGTGTGATGACACCTGTCCCTATGTTCGCTAGTGTGTTGTCGTATTGTCCTATTAGGAGCATGTTTGTGGGTCATCCTATTGTCTGTGCCCTTGTGAGTATCGAGTTTCATTTTAGACCTTGGGTGGTGATGACTCAGTTTTGTGGATGTGCAAATGAACCTTGGTATTAGCTTTAATTGTTATTCAGCTGGATCGTTTCCTTTTCAAGGATCGTTTATGTATTTATTGACCGATGCGATCGCTTGTATATTGTTTATGTTTCGCCTTGATGGTAGGATTGTAAATTATGAGAGCCTCATGTATTCTTAAATTTATTAATTATCAGAGGGGTCTTGCAGTTGAGCAGACCCAGAGATGTAGCCATTTAGGGGTGAACTCCGAGATCATCTTGTTGTTATGTGATTCTTATTCTCTTATGTTTCATGTTTAGTGTTAGCATGCATGAATGGCATTTTGATAGAATGTATAAGTGGTTTAGATGATGATTAATTTTAAATACATGTTCGTAGTTCTCTCTTGAATGCAGTAAATTGGAATAAGTAATAATGTAGCTTATGATAATGGAATATATTCAATTGTTGCTAAGGAAATTAAGTATGCATGAAAAGATCTCATATGTTTATGATGAAATTCTAGTGTGTTAGAATATTATATGCATGGCTTATATTTTAATGAAAAGCTTGAATGTAGATTATGAATAGATCTTAATGGATGAAACTTGGCTTGTGATTTATATTTCCATCTTTTGAAAGAAATTATCCTTGTGTAAGAATTATCTCGTTATTAAGATAATTAGCTTATTGGATTAATTGTGTGAGTTAAGTGAATTGTTAAATTTAAGTAATCTCGTTGGGAAAATCTTAAGGTGTTAGTTGTTGTCTTCCACTGTGTAATTTCAAATTTGATATTTCATTGTATCATTTTGTCATGTTTAACTTTTAAAAGAAAATTTATTGAACTCTATTCTTGTGTTATGGCTTAATCCCTTCGAGGTTTCCTGACGAGGCATTACAGTGATAATGTAAAAGGATATAACCTATGGAATCCTACAACCACTAAAATTATCTTTTCTAGAGATAAGTTATTCAAGAAAATTAGTTATTATTTATCTTCAACAACCAAAAGAAAAAGAAAAGAATTGTTTTCTTACAAAGAGTGCATTTTTAAATTAAGGAGAGAAGTGCACCTTGGAAAGATTAAAGAGATGGACATGAGGAAAAGGAAGAAAAATATGGGCTTGTAGAATTAGTTACTAATAAAACTGACAAATAGGAAGAGGTTGAATACGATCATTATTATCAAGATCCCCATACTCATTTTAATATGATCGACTATTGCCACACCTAACAACCTATGTTGTAATTACATGGTCAGACAACATTTCAACAATCTCCAAGGTACTCAAACACTATTCCTTTTGTAGAAAATTCTTATAGGGAGCACACCCTTGACCCAAACAAAGATATTGGATCAACAAGTAGAAGATCTCCAAAAGAAAATGAGTAGCATGCAAACATTTAATGACAAAAAGAGCTATACTAGGGAGGATATTTGTCCTTTTCCTTTTGAAAGGACTTTATAACATAGTGACCACAATTACAGTGAATCCAAGAAGTAGAGATTGTGTTGTGATCACCTGAAGATCCAAGGTTACATTACAAGGGGTACCATCAAAACCCCCTCCACGGACAAGAAATTATAATATGGTCGACCAACTAAAAAAAAATCCAGCCTAAATTTCATTATTTGAGTTGCTTCGCATCTCACTGGCTCATATGGTGGTCCTCGACAAAGCATTAAAAGTATATATTGTTGCTAGAGATATAGATGAGAATGCACTTCAATCCATTGTTGGAAACTTGGCAACTTCCAAAGTAGCATTCACTAAATAGGATGTACCTACAAAAAGGCATATGCAAAATGATAATTCAATATATGCATCAACAAGAGGTGGTAATTCAATATTACCCCTATCTCTTATTCAGGTACTCAATGAAGCTTCTATCATAGACGAAGAGCCAACCATTAGGGATAATCTCCCATTCATCATTAATACAATTGACTATCCTCTGTCTTCAATTGAAGAAATTCATGAATATGAATCAAATAGAGAAACATATATAGAGAATATAATTGATTCACATGACTATGAGTTTCTATCTACACACGGTTGAAGTACATTTCCATCTATTAGATCTTATGACAGCCAACCAGTTGAAGATGATGGCATCCAATATAAAGAAATACCAATCTTCCCACCATCAATCAAGTATGTTTGCAAAAATAGAATCCATATGATCTTGGAATCAACTTCTCCTATTGATGGACAAGATCTTTGTCTAATGTATCCTCACTTAATAGATTGGGGGTGAGAAGGACAACCACAATTAGATTTGTTTCATAATGATGAAGCTATAGCTGAATTCTTGGGTGCAAGGGATGGACTTCCTTATGATGATCATAAAGTTGGCTTTTCCATTGATCTTGATAGAGCTACATACTTTGGAGAAGCAAGCTCCTCTTCCAATTCAGATGATGAAAATTAAGTAGAACATATGGTTCACAACAAATTGGACAACCTTCCCATAAACAAAGAGCAGTCAACATTACTAGTTGAAGAAACCAAAGAGATCAATATTGGAAATGTTGAGACTGTACACAAGATACACCTGGCAAAGCCTCTGAATCCAATGGAACAAAAAAATTCATTCAATTTTTCACACAAAGGCCAATCAACTTTGCATGGTCTTATTTTGATATCCCAGGGTTAGACACCAAGTTAGTCTTGCATCATCAGCCATTACTTCCTGGAGTAAAACCATACAAGCAAAAACTTAGAAAGATGCATCCTCATATAGCTCTGTTGGTCAAGATTGAATTGCAGAAATTGTTGGATGTGGGTTTCATCAGACCTGTCACCCATAGACTATGTTGAATGGATCTCTACTCTAGTCTCAGTAACCAAACATACTAGCGATATCAGAATCTGTACTGACTTTAGAGATCTCAACAAAGCCTACCAAAACTATGACTTTACACTCCCTAACATAGAAATGATTGTGGATTTCACAGTTGGCAATGGAATGCTATCACTCATCATTGGTTTTTATGGTTAGAATCAGATCAAGATTGCACGAGAAGATCAACATAAAACAACTTTCACATGTCCATGGGGAACCTATTGCTGGAACGTGATTCCATTTAGCCTTAAAAATGTTGGTGCTACACATCAGAGGGCAATGACCACTTTATTTCATGACATGATACACAAAATCGTGGAAGACTATGTAGATGATTTACTGGCTAATTCCAAATCAAGGGATGGTCATCCGGATGTCGTGGCTAAAATATTTAATAGACTTGAACAATACAATGTCAGTCTCAATCCCAAAAAGTGTATGTTTGGAGTAACATCTGGAAAACTCTTGGGGTTCATTGTATCAAACCGCGGCATAAAAATAGATCCAGAAAAAGGTGAAAGTTATACTAGACATGTTGTCACCCACCACACTCAAGAAACTAAGAAGTATGCAAGGGAGACTATAATCCATAAGATGCTTCATTGCACAATTGGAAAACAAGTGTCAACCATTTCAACATCTTTTGAAGAAAGGTGTCACGTTCTAATGGACAGAACAATACCAAGAGGCATTTCAAACACTAAAAAAAATTAAAGTCCAATTAGCCCTACTATATATTTATTGAAAGAGGATAAATAGTCAAAAGAGAATTTCAAGTTAAAGAGTTATCAAAGATACATTTTTTAGGAGATTATGAGCTATTGTGGTTGAGGTGGTTAATAAAAAGTCATATTATATTTTATTAAAGAAAAACCATTTTTTTAATTATTTTATTTTCTAAATATCAAAATGGTTAGAAAACAACACAAATCTTAGATAATGATGAACTCCAAGCATGAGTGATAACAGTAAAAGAGGTTGAACCAAAGTCCATAATGATGATAACTCTAAATCATGTCTTCAACTAAAGCTCATCCAACAATGGTTTCAAACATAATATCACGAGATTAAATTTTTATTCATTCTATCATTAAGGTACACTTCTCTTGCTTTTAATAAAATCACACTTTCATCGTCAACAAATAATTAAATTCTCTCAACTTGCAATGTGTTGAAATATCAATTAAGTATTTTGAATTTTCATCTCAAATTTATAATTATGTTTGTCACTATTTTGTAATAGATTACAGGTCGTATGATTTATGCTATAAATGTAAAACACAACCTATATGACAATAGGGACAATCATATGTTTTAAATGATCTTAGAAATATATTAAATGTTTCTCATGACAATAGATACATACAAATTTTCAGATACATATGTTTTAAATATCATAGCAGAAAACTAATTGTTTGATTCAAATAAATAGATATCTGAAGTCTATTTTGAGGAAACATATGTTTGATATGATTTTAGAAATATATTAAATTTCAATGGTGGCAATAGATTGAACTATCCCTTCCAGAAAACTATTGGGTTGGTCAACAGAAATCCACCTCTCAGAGAAAGGTGCTCGAGGTTTATACATATACAGTTTACAAATATAGATATCAGGATTACAAAAAATTCCACAAAATAAAATTCGATCACACGACACTGTGGCACAAACATTTAAAACAGGGTGGTCTTGAGGGAGAGTTTCCAATTGCCTCCATAAATTTCCTTCCCAATCATATTGCTCTATTCCTTTACCTGTAAATGCAATTAGTCGTTGAAAGGCATACATAACATCGAGGCAAGAATTAGGAATAGACATATTTATTGTTGTCCATGCTCTTGTGGTGGGATCAAATCTTTGACATCTATTAATATCAATGACATAAAACATTCCTTCAATAAAAACACCCCTACAGCTGTACATTCCCTGGTGCATCTTAGGAAGAAGCTCCCACTTGTCTTCATCTACTTTATAAACTGCTGCTTCACGAAGTTCATTGAGACCATTATCATTTCCTCCCGCAATGTAAATCGATCCATCAGGTGAGGCACAACATGCAAACTCTAGGTTTGCAGGTCTGGGGGTGGGAAATTCAGCACCATGCTTCCATATACTAGGTAAAAAATCATATATCAAAAACAATGGAGTTAAATGGCGTGACTGGCCCAGCACAACAATCTTATGATTCACATTTATAATCTTATGAACGATTGCGTTTGTGGGAGGGAGCAGTTTACGTGATCGATCAGTAGGATCGTATATAGATATGCTAATATGATCCTCGAGAAAACATATATATTTCTTAGTCAGCCCAAACTTAATTCTATCCTGATAAAACTGAAAACTTTCCAACATTTCTTTGGCAGGTTCCAACAGCTGCTTAATTTTTGAGTGACATATGTATGGGACTCTTATTAAGATGTCTCGAAATATTTGCTCAGGGAGTTCCCGCAAAAAATCCATCATCAACTTTTTCTTCTTAAGGATATGAAGCTTTAGAGTATGTACAAATTCGAAGAATTATACCGAGTTGTTGGATCTGTAGACGTTGCTTTATACCTGCAAACGCTTCTCCAGATTTAAAGGTCACCACGTTTGGGGATTCCTTATAATAGAGACTAAATTAACCGTAAAATATTTATGTAATTTATATATATATATCACATATAAACGAAATATTTCTATTATTTACGAACTACTTAGAATAAAACCGAGGGTGGCTAATCTATGCTACCATTTTAGACCTCCATTGAGACAATTACTGCATATTTTAATTACAATATTAGTCTTCATGAAGGGCAATATACATATATATTAGACCCTTGGAAAACTTCCCCAGAAAATCTCTCCAGAATAATTATTCTATTGGCAGGTTGGTAATCTTTTAACTTTCTTCTCAGTTTGGGTTTCTTTTGGTTTGTGCGTCCAGTCAGTTTATTTTACATTAATTAATTGTGCATTGTAATTATATATATAGTGATTTTGAAATCATTTTCACCAATAGCTTTTTCCTGACTGATGTTACAGCTGCAATTTAAATGAGATCCCTGTACCTGATAACTTCCATTATATGTTCAGGAATTACAAAGCTCCCTACATAGATACAGATATTTGTGAAATAACAGTAAACAGACGTAAGAGGGGAACAAGAAATATTTAGTATTTCATGTTAAGTTGATCGAGTCATGGTAGTATCAGCATGAGTGATTTCAGAGAAATTTTTAGTATTTCATGAAATATGAAATTATGAACATTTGTTATATGAAATTAGTGTTAAACGAATTATTCATGCTATGAAAGAATGGTCCATCTGAACCAATACTCAAGAAGGAAATAGTCTATTGTTCAACAGTTTACTGAGTTTGGAATAAAGTTGAACTTTGAGTTTTTGAATTTATATTTGAGAGTGAAGTTCTTAGAACACCAATTCAACATAAATTTAATTTTCTACTACATTCTGTGCAAAATATTAAAGCTTCTTATGCCCTAGATAGGGCATAGGTAGAGAAGATAGCAAAACTTTTACTTAATAACTAAAGTATCAAATAATTAAAGTTCTTTCTTCTTGGCACAAATATTTTCTAAGCATAAAAAAACTTCATAACATTGGAAGACAAGGGCTGCAAGCAGCGAAGTTCCTGCCAGTCTTTGCTTTTGTTTCTGCTGCACAAACTTTTTATGCACCAATAAAATCTCTGGGAGGCAATGCATGTGATAAAGCTTTTTCACACTTTCCAAATGCATGTTTCTTTCATCTGTTTCATTCAAAAAAAATTGTGTAAAGATTTAGTAGTTTGAATAATAAAAATCATCAGACACAACAGAAGACCAATAGTTAATAACTTAATACACAGAAGTAAGCTAGAGAGCATCCCAACGATTGGCTTCCACATCAAACAATGCCCTAAGTATAGGCCAAAGTTAGGCCAGACATTCCTTTCATGAAGTTGCAGAGACTCAAACTTTCATATCAGCATTTGGTAATAGACCCATGAGCTATGCTCAAACTCCAGAAAACCTTGAATTAAGGGATGGGATTTGGCATACAAAATTGAAGCCATGGATTATGCCCAAGAACAAATACTAGTATTTTAGAACTCCAGCAATAAAATACCCATTCACTATATCTTTATAAAGCATCATTTACCACTGACTGTTTCCCCTCCCTATGGAGGTTCTATAGTTGAGTTGAGCCACTCAATCCTCAACCACCACTCATCATTTACTCATGTAGGGACGCAGTTGAAGCGCCTCACTGCTCCATTCTCACACAGATATTATTACAGATATTATTGGAGTGATTTGTGTGGAATAGCACAACAAATGGGGAAAAAGAGAGTTGCAGATGAGGGAAGATAAAAGCCTTCCCTCAGTCACCGCATTTCTTCCTTCCATTTACTTGTACAGGTTTTATTGTGGATATCCAAAGGCTTGACATACCTTGTCAAGTTTTTTATTTGACAGTGCTATTAAATAATTACCTAGAGTTTGAGTCAATATTTTTAATGGACTTTAGAAAGATAAGTAGAAAGATAAGTAGAGAGCATTTGACAGTCGATGGGAAGGGAAATGTAACATTCTCTTTTTGAACCACAAACACTGAACTGTTAGTCGTTGACATGGATTAGGGTTGACTGGATTCTGTCAACTCTTGGATTTTGTTATTCTTTTAGTTTGTCAGCTAGTTTTAGTTGTGTCAATTGAATAAGGAATGGTGCAGTTATTCCATTAGCTATCTTCCCTTAAATTAGGGAATCAACTTCAATTAAATTTTGGGTAAGTGTTTGTCAATAGCTAGCATTGAACGTGGTATATGTGGAACGCTTGAGTTGAAGATTACCTAGGTTGTGCTGGGAAGAGGAAAGGCATAATTGATTATCACAAACACAAAAACTTCATTCTGTTCACACAAATTGGATGCTGCTACAACAGCTTTTTGCTTGAGACAACTTTTTTTCCTTGCAAAAAAATTGAAGATGATTTATGTCGTATTCTTTTGTTGCGTTGCAAATCCTCTAGGTGATTTTTGCCATCTTGTACCTTTGCACATATATTTGCTTCCGAGGCAGTTAGGGTTAAAATTTGCAAACGTAGATGTCTGGTGGGCAACCCAATATCTGCCACCTGCTTGACCGTCGAGGGAGGATGGGGGGCCTTGTATGCAAGATATCAAAATCCTGTCCTGTCAAGCAAGTATGCAAGATGTCAAAGTACTGTCGAAGGATGTGGATTATTAACGGATTTCGTCTGATCCTTGAAAACCCCATATCCCTGCAACGCACCGACAGAGCTATCCCTTTTTGTTGGCCATGTGTTTCTAGCGACTGCGCTCTGCCAAAGTTCTATTTTGGCAGCCCCTGCACCTCCCTCTGGAGTCGTGCGTTCTCTCCCGTTGAGAACTGCGCGAACCCCTGCAAACCCTCGACAACACCAGTAGTTAAACGCCACAAAATTTGTCAAGAATATTTTGCTTAACTAATACGCAAGTTTAACGGTTTGAACATTAGCAAATGCAAAAATATTTGAGAATAATTATTTTTGATTGGTGCATTGGCATTGCATAAATCACTAGTTAATAAAGAGGCCTCCGCTATAGTCCCTGCGGGCAGGAACTAATAATCCAGTAAATCAGCAAGGTAATCTCGTCAAAATTCACAGTGAGATCACATTAAGTCTTTCAGAAATACTATATATTTTTACAACTTATAAACAGATTACAAATATACAGAACACATTACAAATATATTAATAGAAGGAACTTGTGTGAACAAAAATTACTTCTACCATTTTACAATTCTTATAAAGTCGTGTATATATAAAGTCATTCATTACTACAGTCAAACTATAATATTTGGAATTGAGTTTATTAGACTATTTAGGGGACAAATAAGTTTATAAGTCTATTTAGGGGACAAGTAAGTAGTGGAAATAAGGTTTCATGTGGATTACCATGTGGGTTTAGATCGACATCCACAAGCACTGCTATGTAAGAAAACTAGTTCTTTAAAAAAATTGATTCTTTCTATCCTCAATGAAGAGGATCCGTTATGTGTCAATGATGATTCATCTAAGGTATCTGAAACTTGGTTGTTTGGATGGATGACTTTTTATGGGGCGGATCAACCACGAAAAGTGGCATGACACGTTGGTGGTAGTGGTTGGTTTTGTTGTATGGCACCTCAATAGATTGGTACATACACCTATGTGAATATATATAGTAAGTCATTTATTATTTGAAAATAAGCTTATTAGTCTATTTAGGAGAGAGGGGTTGGTAGTGGTGGATCCTATGTTCGAGGATCCACATGGAGCACCACATAGGTCTAGATCAATATCCACGAGCATTGCCAAGTAGGAAAACTAGTTCTCTAAATAAAAATAAAAACTTTAGCCTTCATGGAGGAGACCTACCATGTGTGAAATGGCAATTCATACAATTGTCCAAACCTTTGCCATTTGGATGTATGAACATTCATGGGGCAGCTCAACCATGACAAGTGGCATAGAACTTCGGTGGTACTGGCTAATTTTTCCACATGTCGGTCGAACAATCTACCACCCTCTGTGCTCGACAATGCAAATTAAACATGTTTTGCCTCCTCACTCCATTCCAACTAGCCACATTAACTATGTGTCCCTTTGCATTTACTCGATCTATTTACTGTGCAATATCCAACAAAGGGTCCATTAAATGTTTCATTTTATTGCACATCATTCCCACTTTCCCTCCCTTCTTTCACACATATTATGGAGTGTTTGTGACCTTTCCCTCTGGAACATGTTCAACTCAGTTCATTGAAAATCCTATTCTCACACCAGAAGATGTTTAGCTCTATGAATTCTTTGGCATTTTTCCAAAGGTTGGTTTGATGTTATCCTTTCCTCATCTTGCAAGTGTTCTCTCTGTCACTGAAGGTATGTGTTCATCTATTTTTTTACACACTTTATTCTCCTTGTAGGTACAGGGTATCAAATTCACTTCGCTACACAAATGTTAGCATATCTGGAGAGTGGTTAATGGGAGATATCACACCTTGATAGTAGTTAACATAAGATATCACTCTAGCCAAATTTTCTTTATACCTTGTATGTCATTCTTAATTGTGTATGATGTCCCATTAACATATAACCAATTTATAACTATTTACCATGACTGATAATGTCCTAAATGCCCCAAATTCCTCTTGTGATCAATCATTAAAGAGTGCTTGTGTATTTGTGTTTAAATGTAATTTTTATAAAATTTAATGTGGAAATATATTTTAATGATTTTATTTGGCAATTCAATAACTATAAAGATAAATGGGTCTTATATGTTTTCATTTTAATATGCTTTTCATAATTAGGGCATATAGGTGAAATTGGGGAATTAAAAATATAATATATTCTATTAGTTTAAAAAATTGAAATGTTCATCATGTTTTATAAGGGCAAATTAGTTCATTTTTATTATTAAGCTTATTTTGGAGTTTTGATTTCTCAAAACCCTCATTATAACGTCATTGGGCCCTTGGTCTGCTGGTGAATTTGAAAGGTTCTTAATGAGCCAACCAAGGATCAAGTCTTGTTGAGTGCAAGGATCTAACATCTAACGGGGCTGAGGTTGGGATCATGCCCTAGTAAAATTTGGTCCAATGGATAGCTCACAATCCTTGGCTCTTGGCCAAAGAGGTTCTTGTGCTCAGACTTAGGTGACCAAAATGGATTTAAGGACAAACATCCATAAAATTAACCCTCCTTATGTGGAGATTTTTAAATGGTGATTGTGGGAGAAATTTTGTGGTGATTTTTGCTTTGTGTTAGGATTGGGGAAGTGTGTATTCTCCTCCATGGATTTGTGCTTCCATTCGATGTGTTGAAATAAATTCATGTTTGAATTTTTTGGGCAATTTTGACGTAGGTGCTTCAATTCTTCATTTTTCTCCTTGTTTTTTTATTTTGTAATGGTTGCAAATGGAATTAGGATGTACAAGCCTTTATTTACTCAAAAATAATTAATTTTAATTTACTAGTTTATTTGATTTAAGAAATTTTTGTAAACATTGCATTTAGAAATGTTTTGTCATGCCAAAATTTTAATTGAATGGGAAAATTGAGTATTTTATTATGAAAATTGAGTGTTGGATGCATAGAGACCAAAAGTGTGTTTTTACACTTTTGACGTTTAAAAAACTTCAAAATTTTGTGTTCTTTGGGGTATTTTCATGGTGGAAAACACAACTCGCTAATTTTCGGAAAAAGGTTTGGACAAGAGGAAATGGTGGAATATTTGTTAATTCTAGATTAAATATAATGTGAAATGATAATTTTAGTATAGGAAATTTTGAATTAGATTGATTTGGATTCCATCTCACTATGTTATTAAGAATTGTGAAATTGTGCTTAAGTGATGAATGAAATGTGAAATTGGCATCGTGTTTTACTTTTTTTCCTCGCTCATGTAGTATGGGATTATCTTAGGGTGTGGGCATTAGAGTTGGTTGGTTGAGTGAATCTGAATGGGGACTAGGGCACAAAGTGGCTGCTAGGATAACCTATTGGAGAGTTATGTATAATAAGTGAAAACTAAATAAAACATAGGTAATAAAACTAAGATAATTTGATATCATTATCATGCCTAGAGTGCTAGTAAATACGTAGGATGATTTGGGATGACCTAGGGGTTTTGGGGGTGTTTATTTGGTTTGATAAAGTCTCCTCGTCTTGATGAAAATTGCAGAACGAAAATTAAAATCAATAGGAAAAATAGAAAACAAGGGGGAAAATAAGAAATGTATCAGAGGATAACTCTACTTGAAAATTATGGTGATTTAATAAGATTAGATGTTCCATGGATTATGGTGATTTATATGTCAAAATTTTAATTGCAATTCATATAAAAATGACATTTATCTTCATTTTCATATTCATTAGCAATAGACATTTGACAATGTTGTTGCCATGAAGGTTATGAGCGCACTTTATATAACAATATTTGATTTGGTTTAGTTGAACAAACAATTTTTACATTTTACTTGCAAGAATGCTTTTAGTCAACTTCTTCTTTTGGGTTACATACTTCCTCTTCTTGATGTTGGATTATTAAGTGTAATCTAAAATATCGATAAAAAAACACAATTAATTTTATAAATATTCATGCAAATAATTTCAATGTCAAATTAAGTAAAAAATTATATTTGTTATATTTCAACTGAGAATTCACTGAAGGAGCTCAAATGATTGAATGTATAGGAGTAGATTCATTCTTGAATGCTCGGAGTATTCATAAATGTAACATATAAGAGTCACTCCACTCGGGCGATTCTTTTTAACTCATGGAGGAACCTATAGATACTTAAAAATGTCTCACTAATCATGTACTAATTATTGGTCTAATTAATTGACTAATTCTTTAATTATTTAATTAAGCTAATTATTTCTCCTCAATTGACTAAATCATTATCATTCAACATTTCTAATTATCAAATTTCCATTCTTTAATTAATTTAATCATTTAACCCCTTTCTCAAATATTAATTAAATATTAATTATTTAATTAATTACAATTAATTTCCTTAATTAAATAATATTTATTATTTAATTACTTGTAATTCTAATGTTTAAATTATTTCATTTAAATTATTTAAAATTAATTATTTCACTCTTCCAATTCCCCAAATTCGAATTTCGAATAATTCCATTTAAGTTCATTTCTCTCAAATTCACAATTCCCCAAATACCAATTTCAATTACTTTCATCTAATTCCAAATCATCAAATTAACATTTCACCAAATCTCCAGTTGGATGAATTTCAATAAATTTTAGGTGCATTTAGAATTCGAAAATCCAAATTGAAAATGAAAATCAAATTCAATTTTAAAGTCCTATAGCACATGTTGAAATCTTAATTAATTGATCAAATCAGTTAACTCAGTTATGTCTTCAATCTCCCATTTTCACTCCAAATAATCTTTTCAAACTAATCAATGTAATCAATCATCTATTCAATCAATCCAATCAACTGGCTAATCTAGTCAAACCACTATCCAATCTATTTAGTTGACTACTCAATCAATTTGGTTAACAAATCAATCAATTTGGTTAACAAATCAATCAATTTGGTTAACAAATAAATCAACTCTGTTAACTGATCAATCTAAATCAGTTCACTCCCAATCAGAGCATGAGTTCAAAATCCCATCTCATCTCTCATGTAAATTTATATAAACAAAATCATTTTCTCAATTCAAGCTAGATCACAACTCATTAAAATAATTGTCATCTTTATGCGAGAAATCTCAGTGCAATATTTGAGAGCCACCTACACCAGGAATTTGGAGAAGAGAAATGGAAGCAAAAATGTGGAATAGGGAGTTTAAATTAGTTTAATTCTTCCATTTATTTCATTTATTATATTTCATTATGTTTGATTTTAGATAGATTAGTTAAGGATCTGTGATCATCCTTATTTCCTAATTAGCTTAATTTACATGATTTCAAGCATGAAAACAATGGTAAACCCGATGTGAATTTATAGTGACTAAATTATCTTTTTTTATTTTTGTCATTTGTAGATATGTACAGAACAGAAAAATAGAATCATACTTGCATACACAAAATTCGCAATTGCACATATTAATGCGCAATTGATGTTGTTTTGTTTCACATTTGCTATTAGATTGATTCTCAATAGATTTTGTCCATGTCAGAATCAATGAACTTCTTTCTTCTGTCTTTTTCCTTTGTTTAAAATAATTTCCAAAATTGTCACGTTTAAGTAATGTGCAATTGCTTAGTCATAAATTTGCATTTGACTAGACATTAATTCGCATTTGCTAGTAGATTTGTTCGCAATTTCTTAGTAGTTAATTCACATTTTCTAGGAAAGGTCAAAATGTTTTTGTCCTATTTTCTCTGTCTTTCTGTCAATAATTAGCTCTGTTTCTACAAACAGAGAGGTCAAAGTTGTAATGAAGAGGAAAAATTAGGCTAGAAAGCCCACCATGTTGTAACAACCTTTTGGTTTTCCTATAGGGAAAGATTAGACAATATTTCTTTTGGTGCTCTTAAAAAGACCAAACAAACATTCTTCTTTTCAATACCTCACCATTGCTATGATGGATAAAATGAACACCATGTCTTTTGGAGCAACATCTCCAATAGTTTAGACAATATTGCAATGAAAGTTTAAAAATAACTTTTAGAGAGTATAGCCCAAACCAAAATTAGGAATAAAAAATACTACACTAGTAAACAGAGTCAAAGTTGTGTCTGGATTTAGAATGGACTTCATTTAATTGTACTATATTTTGTGCATATGGAGAAATTTAATATTGTCATATTATTGTGTTGTAGGTGAGAACCCCTTTAGAGAACACGATCCTTTTAATGAAGGATGCACATAAAATTAGGTTAATTTGTGCTCCCTCATGTTTTGTTAGAATGCATATTGAAACCATAATTTTTGTTTTGTATTATGGAAGTGAAATTTGGCCTTGCAGTTGTGAATAGATTTTCCCAAATTGTGGCAAAGTATTTAAAACAAGAGAAACTATTAGAATAAATAAAAGCAATTGTTGGGATCTAAGACAAAATTCTAGTATAATTTGTCCTTCTCACTTTGTTATTTCTATTATTGACTTTTCAACTTTCTATTTCTTATCAATTGTAAAGTTTTTTATAGGTTTTTTTTTTAAGTTAGTGTGTTCTAGTTTATTACATATACATTTGTAATCACTTATAAAATTAAAAGATCAGTTTTTTAATAATTTTTAATGATTTTTTTTTATCTAATTTCAATTTTAAAATGGAAAAAAATATTATAAGAAATATTAATGTTTATTAAACAATCATTAAATTTCAATATAAAGGTTTACATAACAATAATTGGATGAGCGTGTAATATAAGGATTCATGATATAAGAAACATGTTTATTTATATGAGTAAATGAAAGAGGAGTGCATAGTTTTCATAATTTTTATATTAATCAAATAATATTACACAATTTTATATATATATATATATATGAGCAATGTTAAAAATATGGAAAATCCAAAATTAGAAAAGATGTTTGAATAGTAAGATTGTAAATTTTAAGTCACTATTAATCATATGATAATGCACATTTACAAATTCACCAAGTACTACAACAATGTCACAAACATGAAAATACCAAAACAAGAAAAAGGTGAGAAACTAATAAGTCTATAGTGCTTACCTGCATAAGCTTACACAATCTGTAATTGTGTACCTAGCTCTTGTTTACACAAAAAAAGAAACATTTATTTTATGAGAGTGAAAAGAGAAGGTAATTGTTTTCTGTTTGATGGTCATTTCTAAACATTTTTCTGATTGTCACCTACCTAACTCATTAAAATTAATTCAAGATGAATCCAACAACTTGTTAGCCTCTTCTAATGCTCTCATCTTATTTTTTAATAAGTTGTTTCATTAGGAACAATCTCTCTGCTCTCACTTGGCACTCACATAGCTCTTTTAAGTTGTACAACTCTCTATAATACTCATGCCACACTCTTCGTTAAGACTTACTGTCGACTTATCTTTCTCAAGCTTCTTAGGTGATATTTTTATTGTTGTATTGTGATATTTCGGAATTAGAAATAAATTTAATTTTAGTTTCTATGTTGAATGCTAGTGGATTGCATGTAACATTATACAAACATGGTTGCAAATTGCTAAGAGGAAACTTTTTGGTAGCAAGGGGGACAAGGAAGTGGGCTCTATTTAAGCTTGAAGCCATTACTATTGTAAAATCCACCAATGTAAGTAAATACAAAAAAATATTAACATATTGCGGTACAATAGATTGGGTCACATTAGTGAGAATAGGTTAAAAAACTTTTTGAATAAAAATTTGGTAGATCATTTTTTCCATTTTGATGCAAGAGATTTGAACTTTTTGAACATTATGTGGTTGGTAGAAAAAATAAAAATCATTTCCTTCAATTAGTAATAAATCTAGGAGTAAATTGGAAATTATTCACTCGTGTTTTTGGACCAATGGATATTGAATGAATTAGAAGATATAGATATTTTGTTTCCTTAATTGATAAAGTTTCTAGACACGTGTGGTTACTTTTTTTATTGAATGAATTTGAAGTTTTCACTAAATTAAAATATTTTAAGGCCTTAGTTGAAAAAAAAATAAATTGAAAAATTAAGGTTTTAAGAATTGATAATGGAAGAGAATATTGTTCTAAGAAATTTGTTGAAATTTGTAAGAATGCATGAATTGTTGAAAAAAATAATATTTTGTATACTTAATAAATAGAAATAGTACAATGGATGAATTAGACAATAATGGAAAGATCTAAAAGTATGTTAAGTGGTTCACAAATTTATAAATGCTTTTGGGAAAAAGCTGCAACAACTACTTGTTACTTATTAAATAGATCTCCCTATAAGGCTCTTGAAACAACATGTTATGAATGATGTGTACATATTTAAGAAACCTTTTGTTTCACATTCAAGGGCATTTGGCAATGAGGTTTATGTTCATGTGCCCAAAGAAAAATGATCTAAGTTGGATCCAAAAGATAAAAAAGTGCTTTTTCATTGCATATGGTGATAATGTAAAAGTATATAACTTATGGAATCCTACAACCACTAAAATTATCTTTTCTAGAGATAAGTTATTCACGAAAATTAGTTATTATTTATCTTCAACAACCAAAAGAAAAAGAAAAGAATTATTTTTTTACAAAGAGTGCATTTTTAAATTAAGGAGAGAACTGTACCTTGGAAAGATTAAAGAGATGGACATGAGGAAAAGGAAGAAAAATATGGGCTTCTAGAATTAGTTACTAATAAAACTGACAAATACGAAGAGGTTGAATACGATCATTATTATCAAGATCCACATACTTATATTCTCATATGATTGACTATTGCCACACCTAACAACCTATGTTGTAATTACATGGTCAGACAACATTTCAACAATCTCCAAGGTACTCAAACACTATTCCTTTTGTAGAAAATGCTTATAGGGAGCACACCCTTGACCCAAACAGAGATATTGGCTCAACAAGTAGAAGATCTCCAAAAGAAAATGACTAGCATGCAAACATTTAATGACAAAAAGAGATATACTAGGGAGGATATCTATCCTTTTCTTTTTGAAAGGACTTTATAACATAGTGACCACAATTACAGTGAATCCAATGAGTAGAGATTGTGTTGTGATCACCTGAAGATCCAAGGTCACATTACAAGTGGTACCATCAAACCCCCCTCCACGGATAAGAAATTACAATATGGTCGACCAACTAAAAAAAAATCCAGCCTAAATTTCATTATTTGAGTTGCTTCGCATCTCACCGGCTCATAGGGTGGTCCTAGACAAAGCATTAAAAGTATATACTGTTGCTAGAGATATAGATGAGAATGCACTTCAATCCATGGTTGGAAACTTGGCAGCTTCCAAAGTAGCATTCACTAAATGGGATGTACCTACAGATAGGCCTACGCAAAATGACACTCTACACTTAGAAGCTCTTATTCACAGAAACAGGGTTCGAAGAGTGCTCATAGATGGTGGATTTTGGATCAACGTATGCATCAACAAGAGGTGGTAATTCAATATTACCCCTATCTCTTATTCGAGTACTCAATGAAGCTTCTATCATAGAAGAAGAGCCAACCATTCGGGATAATCTCCCATTCATCATTAATACAATTGACTATCCTCTGTCTTCAATTGAAGAAATTGATGAATATGAATCAAATAGAGAAACATATATAGAGAGTATAATTGATTCACATGACTATGAGTTTCTATCTACACATGGTTGAAGTACATTTTCATCTCTTAGTTCTTATGACAACCAACCAATTGAACATGATGGCATCCAATATAAAGAAATACCAATCTTCCCACCATCAGTCAAGTATGTTTGCGATAATAGAATCCATATGATCTTGGAATCAACTTCTCCTGTTGAAGGACAAGATCGTTGTCTCATGTATCCTCACTTAATAGACTAGGGGCAAGAAGGACAACCACAATTAGATTTATTTCAAAGTGATGAAGCTATAGCTGAATTCTTGGGTGCAAGGGATGGACTTCCTTATGATGATCATAAAGTTGGCTTTACCATTTATCTTGATAGAGCTACATACTTTGGAGAAGCAAGCTCCTCTTCCAATTCAGATGATGAAAATTAAGCAGAACATATGGTTCACAACAGATTGGACAACCTTCCCATAAACAAAGATTCCTATGTGCAATTTAATATTTGATTGAATGAGTTTCAGGGCTAATACATGCGACATGTTCTCCATCTAGCCTTACGACTTCCAGGAGTAAGTCGGAACCTAGGGGGGGAGGATGCAGTACCCCTACCCTAATCAATTTCTAATCCCGGTTTAATCTTGGTTAGTTTATCATAATATAATGTTATAGTCAGATGTTTGATTTAATGCATAGCTGTCGATGTGGTTTTCGCACCAGTTTGTATGTAAGTTATTAATTCTCCTATTTCGTGTTATGATCTCGAGCTAACGCTTTCATTAAGTTTATATATGTATGCATGTATGACTCTTGGTTGCAGGAGATTTCTGGTGCAGTGCCGCATGGGTGCGAGATTCGTCTCTGCCTAGATTTGCAGGTTTGAGTGTACCTCTTTAATCCTTAGAGTTGGATTAGGTGGTCCCGAGTTTCTTGTTTGACCATAGTCGTGCTCAAGTGAGCATCTTTAGTCGTCACCAGTATTCCCTTTTGGTTGGGTTTGCAAATCATTTGTCCGATTGACTTTCTTGGTTTGTGTGCTTGCGTGTGTGGTTAAATCGAGTGATTGATCACTAATCTTTAATTGATTTAATGTGTGTTTACGCATTAGTTTATTTGGGGACTCAATCAAATAGGCTCTTTTTTTTATGTGATTAATCATTATTTGAATTGCTTGATTCAATTTAGGAGAAAGTTCAATTGAATGGTTAATTTTAATGTTAAATTTATTATGTTTATGCTTATGAAAAGAAAGATTTAAATTTAATTGAAATTTAAATTAATTTAATCTTGATAGCTTTTTGAAATAGAAACGTTAAATTTCAGTTGAGTGAGAAAATCAATTGTAAATGGGAAAAGCAAGTTAAATTATTGATATAGTTTAAAAGATTTATTTTTAAATAAAATATTTTAATTCCAAAAATAAAAATTTTGGTCAAACTTCTCCATATAACCTAGACTTTTGGAAAATATTGGGGATTGAAATTTTTTGGGGAAAAATATTTTCGGAAAATATTTTGGAGGAAAATTTGGGGGTTTTGGAAGGAGGAGAAATTTCTTGAGCCTGCAAGTTGGGCTCCTCTCTAAATCTTTTCCAGGATTGCTATACGAGGTAAGATTCTAGTTTATATTTTTTGTCCCTTTGTTTATCAGAAATTGTTTTGGATTTTGAAGAAAACTATTTGGGAAAAATTGGAATAATCTCAACTATTTGGGGAAAATGGAACAGTTGTAAATTTTATTTCCAATTCAAACCTTTCTTGTTTGTTTCCATCTCAAGTTTAGTTTTGGTTGCTCTTGTTTCAAAATCAAAAATAAAATAAAAATGAGATTGGCCGTTCGCAATGGAAATTGGTTTAAATTCCCAATTTATGCTTTCAAATTCAAACTTTAAATCAGATAATCTGCCTGGGATTTGATCAAGGATGTTAATCCTTATTGTTTTGCTAATTTGGTGTTGTTTTGGAGAGTTTTTTCCTTCCTAAATCTGGGTATTTGTAAATATTAGAAACCCATGCTTTTTGGAAATAAAATTTTTTAAAAAAAATTATATTTAAAGTATCTATGAGACTGTGGGATTATTTTACGCTGTGTTAAGTTTTTTTTTTTTTATTAACAGCAAAATTTAAAAAATATATATATAAAAAGAACTGTTTTAACCCCATCCATGTGGGAGTTTTCCCCACCACGTGGAGGGGTGCTGTGTCCCTTTGGGTAGCAAAGCTTCCCATGGGGGCTGCGTGCTCCCTTTGGGAACAACAACGCTCCCATGGGGGCTGCGTGCTCCCATTGAGAAGCAACGCTTCCCCAAATGGAAGCGTGAGCTCACAAGCGGGGGGGCCACGTGGGGGTCCACGTGGGTACCCTCCCCCATATAAATGGTTTTTTTTAGTTTTTATAAAATTCATTTTTTTAATGTATTTTTTTAATCAAAAAAAATATATAATATTTTAATATTATTTAATGTTAATTTTTAATTAAGTTTTTAATTATGATTAATGTGGCATAAATTATAATTCATGATTAATTTGATATTAATTAATTGTATAATGGAATATATACGTTAATTAATATTCAAATTTCATTTTATGATTAACGCACTTTTTCTAATTAAATTCTAGAATTGCTAATTTCGCAATTAAATATTAATTGGTTATATTTTATTAATCTTGGATTAATAAATATATTTATTAATTAATAGTTAATTGGGGTATTTGTCTCATTGAGGAAGTATTGATTTAAAAATTATAATATAGAATATTATTTTATTGGGAAATTGTTGAAATAAAATATATTTATTAATTGATTATTTATAAATAATATTTTGTTCAAGAACATATCATTTGAGTAATTGAGAAGTAAATGAAATATTTTATCAATGGATATTTAGATCATTTAAACAATATACTATTGGAAATTAATAATGTATTGTTTGGAATGTTGGCGAGTTAATGGTATTTTCAATTTGTAAAATAAATGGTATAGTTATAATCCTCCTCTATTTTGAGACATAGGCGAATGGACCATTGGAATTGTGGTATTGTACTTACCTAGTAATGCTGATTTTTCTATCAATGCAATTCGAAAACTTAGATCATTAGAATACTTGATTGACTATTAATGTTCAAATCAATATGGAAAAATATTGTCTTGTGTAGTTATTTCCTTTGCGAGTTGAATTTCTGTATTCGCTTTTGCTTAAGTAATGGCAAGTCATGCTTTGTTTGATTGGATCCGGTCATATGGTTGATTTGGGTACCTATTTCAGACCTCTATCTCGAGTTGACTGTTGTATTGTGGTGGTGTCGTAGTTGGTCGTATCCTTTATGTTGGTGTCGAATGTTGATTCGTGGTTGACCATAGTTTGTCAGGTCTTTGGTTAGAGTACCGTTAGTAAGTGTATCTGTTGGAGTCGTGTTTGACCAAATGGTGGATTTCTCCATTTTGAACTCTGTTCGGCTAACCATGTGTATGTCTTGGTTTGAGTTCGTTTGAGTATAGTCTAGTGTTGTATGGGAAAGTGGCTTTCGATTGGGGGCGACGCCCATAGTGCCTGCTGGGTAACCCATCAAAAGTGAGTCTAATAAGTGATAACCTAATAGTAGATTACAATGTTAATCTCTAAGTAAGATAATTGTGCCTCGCACATGGGACGAGTGCTAACATAAACTCGACATGCTGTGAGAAGGCCTGAAATGGCAAACCATCATCCTCGTCTTCATGAGAGGATGTGTGGGTCCACATAAGGCTTGGATGGGCTGGAGGTTCGGATTAGGTTGCTAGGGTAACCCAATGTATGGGGTCGACACCTATGAAGACCTGCCATGGTAACCATACCAGGTTGTGTGATGACACTTGTCCCTATGTTCGCTAGTGTGTTGTCGTATTGTCCTATTAGGAGCGTGTTTGTGGGTCATCCTATTGTCTATGCCCTTGTGAGTATCAGGTTTCATGTTAGACCTTGGGTGGTGATGACTCAATTTTGTGGATGTCCAAATGAACCTTGGTATTAGCTTCAATTGTTATTCAGCTGGATCCTTTCCTTTTCAAGGATCGTTTATGTATTTATTGACTGATGCGGTCTCTTGTATATTGTTTATGTTTCGCCTTGATGGTAGGATTGTAAATTATGAGAACCTCATGTATTCTTAACTTTGTTAATTATCAGAGGGGTCTTGCAGTTGAGCAGACCCAGAGATGTAGCCATTTAGGGGTGAACTCCGAGATCATCTTGCTGTTATGTGATTCTTATTCTCTTATGTTTCATGTTTAGTGTTAGCATGCATGAATGGCATTTTGATAGAATGTATAAGTGGTTTAGATGATGATTAATTTTAAATACATGTTCGTAGTTCTCTCTTGAATGCAGTAAATTGGAATAAGTAATAATGTAGCTTATGATAATGGAATATATTCAATTGTTGCTAAGGAAATTAAGTATGCATGAAAAGATCTCATATGTTTATGATGAAATTCTAGTGTGTTAGAATATTATTTGCATGGCTTATATTTTAATGAAAAGCTTGAATGTAGATTATGAATAGATCTTACTGGATGAAACTTGGCTTGTGATTTATATTTCCATCTTTTGAAAGAAATTATCCTTGTGTAAGAATTATCTCGTTATTAAGATAATTAGCTTATTGGATTAATTGTGTGAGTTAAGTGAATTGTTAAATTTAAGTAATCTCGTTGGGAAAATCTTAAGGTGTTAGTTGTTGTCTTCCACTGTGTAATTTCAAATTTGATATTTCATTGTATCATTGTATCGTGTTTAACTTTTAAAAGAAAATTTATTGAACTCTATTCTTGTGTTATGGCTTAATCCCTTCGGGGTTTCCTGACGAGGCATTACAGTGATAATGTAAAAGGATATAACTTATGGAATCCTACAACCACTAAAATTATCTTTTCTAGAGATAAGTTATTCAAGAAAATTAGTTATTATTTATCTTCAACAACCAAAAGAAAAAGAAAAGAATTGTTTTTTTACAAAGAGTGCATTTTTAAATTAACGAGAGAAGTGCACCTTGGAAAGATTAAAGAGATGGACATGAGGAAAAGGAAGAAAAATATGGGCTTCTAGAATTAGTTACTAATAAAACTGACAAATAGGAAGAGGTTGAATACGATCATTGTTATCAAGATCCCCATACTCATATTCTCATATGATCGACTATTGCCACACCTAACAACCTATGTTGTAATTACATGGTCAGACAACATTTCAACAATCTCCAAGGTACTCAAACACTATTCCTCTTGTAGAAAATGCTTATAGGGAGCACACCCTTGACCCAAATAGAGATATTGGATCAACAAGTAGAAGATGCATCCTCATATAGCTCTGTTGGTCAAGATCGAATTGCAGAAATTGTTGGATGTGGGTTTCATCAGACCTGTCACCCATAGACTATGTTGAATGGATCTCTAATCTAGTCTTAGTAACCAAACATACTAGCGGTATCAGAATCTGCACTGACTTCAGAGATCTCAACAAAGCCTACCAAAACTATGACTTTACACTCCCTAACATAGAAATGATTGTTGATTTCACAACTGGCAATGGAATGCTATCACTCATTGTTGGTTTGTATGGTTAGAATCAGATCAAGATTGCACAAGAAGATCAACATAAAACAACTTTCACATGTCCATGGGGAACCTATTGCTGGAACGTGATTCCATTTAGCCTTAAAAATGTTGGTGCTACACATCAAAGGGCAATGACCACTTTATTTCATGACATGATACACAGAATCGTGGAAGACTATGTAGATGATTTACTGGCTAAGTCCAAATCAAGGGATGGTCATCCAGATGTCGTGGCTAAAATATTTAATAGACTTGAACAATACAATGTCAGTCTCAATCCCAAAAAATGTATGTTTGGAGTAACATCTGGAAAACTCTTGGGGTTCATTGTATCAAACCGCGGCATAAAAATAGATCCAGAAAAAGGTGAAAGTTATACTAGACATGTCGTCACCCACCACACTCAAGAAACTAAGAAGTATGCAAGGGAGACTATAATCCATAAGATGCTTCATTGCACAATTGGAAAACAAGTGTCAACCATTTCAACATCTTTTGAAGAAAGGTGTCATGTTCAAATGGACAGAACAATACCAAGAGGCATTTCAAACACTAAAAAAAATTAAAGTCCAATTAGCCCTACTATATATTTATTGAAAGAGGATAAATAGTCAAAAGAGAATTTCAAGTTAAAGAGTTATCAAAGATACATTTTTTAGGAGATTGTGAGCTATTGTGGTTGAGGTGGTTAATAAAAAGTCATATTATATTTTATTAAAGAAAAACCATTTTTTTAATTGTTTTATTTTCTAAATATCAAAATGGTTAGAAAACAACACAAATCTTAGATAATGATGAACTCCAAGCATGAGTGATAACAGTAAAAGAGGTTGAACCAATGTCCATAATGATGACAACTCTAAATCATGTCTTCAACTAAAGCTCATCCAACAATGGTTTCAAACATAATATCACAAGATTAAATTTTTATTCATTCTATCATTAAGGTACACTTCTCTTGCTTTTAATAAAATCACACTTTCATCGTCAACAAATAATTAAATTCTCTCAACTTGCAATGTGTTGAAATATCAATTAAGTATTTTGAATTTTCATCTCAAATTTATAATTATGTTTGTCACTATTTTGATTACAGGTCGTATGATTTATGCTATAAATGTAAAACACAACTTATATGACAATAGGGACAATCATATGTTTTAAATGATCTTAGAAATATATTAAATGTTTATCATGACAATAGATACATACAAATTTTCAGATACATATGTTTTAAATATCATAGCAGAAAACTAATTGTTTGATTCAAATAAATAGATATCTGAAGTCTATTTTGAGGAAACATATGTTTGATATGATTTTAGAAATATATTAAATTTCAATGGAGGCAATAGATTGAACCATCGCTTCCAGAAAACTATTGGGTTGGTCAACAGAAATCCACCTCTCAGAGAAAGGTGCTCCAGGTTTATACATATACAGTTTACAAATATAGATATCAGGATTACGAAAAATTCCACAAAATAAAATTCGATCATACGACACTGTGGCACAAACATTTAAAACAGGGTGGTGTTGAGGGAGAGTTTCCAATTGCCTCCATAAATTTCCTTCCCAATCATATTGCTCTATTCCTTTACTTGTAAATGCAATTAGTCGTTGAAAGGCATACATAACATCGAGGCAAGAATTAGGAATAGACATATTTATTGTTGTCCATGCTCTTGTGGTGGGATCAAATCTTTGACATCTATTAATATCAATGACATAAAACATTCCTTCAATAAAAACACCCCTACAGCTGTAAATTCCCTGGTGCATCTTAGGAAGAAGCTCCCACTTGTCTTCATCTACTTTATAAACTGCTGCTTCACGAAGTTCATTGAGACCATTATCATTTCCTCCCGCAATGTAAATCGATCCATCAGGTGAGGCACAACATGCAAACTCTAGGTTTGCAGGTCTGGGGGTGGGAAATTCAGCACCATGCTTCCATATACTAGGTAAAAAATCATATATCAGAAACAATGGAGTTAAATGGCGTGACTGGCCCAGCACAACAATCTTATGATTCACATTTATAATCTTATGAACGATTGCGTTTGTGGGAGGGAGCAGTTTACGTGACTGATCAGTAGGATCGTATATAGATATGCTAATATGATCCTCGAGAAAACGTATATATTTCTTAGTCAGCCCAAACTTAATTCTATCCTGATAAAACTGAAAACTTTCCAACATTTCTTTGGCAGGTTCCAACAGCTGCTTAATTTTTGAGTGACATATCTATGGGACTCTTAATAAGATGTCTCGAAATATTTGCTCAGGGACTTCCCGCAAAAAATCCATCATCAACTTTTTCTTCTTAAGGATATGAAGCTTTAGAGTGTGTACAAATTCGAAGAATTATACCGAGTTGTTGGATCTGTAGACGTTGCTTTATACCTGCAAACGCTTCTCCAGATTTAAAGGTCACCACGTTTGGGGATTCCCTTATAATAGAGACTAAATTAACCGTAAAATATTTATGTAATTTGTATATATATATCACATATAAACGAAATATTTCTATTATTTACGAACTACTTAGAATAAAACCGAGGGTGGTTAATCTATGCTACCATTTTAGACCTCCATTGAGACAATTACTGCATATTTTAATTACAATATTAGTCTTCATGAAGGGCAATATACATATATATTAGACCCTTGGAAAACTTCCCCAGAAAATCTCTCCAGAATAATTATTCTATTGGCAGGTTGGTAATCTTTTAACTTTCTTCTCAGTTTGGGTTTCTTTTGGTTTGTGCGTCCAGTCACTTTATTTTACATTAATCAATTGTGCATGGTAATTATATATATAGTGATTTTGAAATGATTTTCACCAATAGCTTTTTCCTGACTGATGTTACAGCTGCAATTTAAATGAGATCCCTGTACATTATAATTTCCATTATATGTTCAGGAATTACAAAGCTCCCTACATAGATACAGATATTTGTGAAATAACAGTAAACAGACGTAAGAGGGGAACACGAAATATTTAGTATTTCATGTTAAGTTGATCGAGTCATGGTAGTATCAGCATGAGTGATTTCAGAGAAATTTTTAGTATTTCATGAAATATGAAATTATGAACATTTGTTATATGAAATTAGTGTTAAATGAATTATTCATGCTATGAAAGAATGGTCCATCTGAACCAATACTCAAGAAGGAAATAGTCTATTGTTCAACAGTTTACTGAGTTTGGAATAAAGTTGAACTTTGAGTTTTTGAATTTATATTTGAGAGTGAAGTTCTTAGAACACCAATTCAACATAAATTTAATTTTCTACTACATTCTGTGCAAAATATTAAAGTTTCTTATGCCCTAGATAGGGCATAGGTAGAGAAGATAGCAAAACTTTTACTTAATAACTAAAGTATCAAATAATTAAAGTTCTTTCTTCTTGGCACAAATATTTTCTAAGCATAAAAAAACTTCATAACATTAGAAGACAAGGGCTGCAAGCAGCGAAGTTCCTGCCAGTCTTTGCTTTTGTTTCTGCTGCACAAACTTTTTATGCACCAATAAAATCTCTGGGAGGCAATGCATGTGATAAAGCTTTTTCACACTTTCCAAATGCATGTTTCTTTCATCTGTTTCATTCAAAAAAAATTGTGTAAAGATTTAGTAGTTTGAATAATAAAAATCATCAGACACAACAGAAGACCAATAGTTAATAACTTAATACACAGAAGTAAGCTAGAGAGCATCCCGACGATTGGCTTCCACATCAAACAATGCCCTAAGTATAGGCCAAAGTTAGGCCAGACATTCCTTTCATGAAGTTGCAGAGACTCAAACTTTCATATCAGCATTTGGTAATAGACCCATGAGCTATGCTCAAACTCCAGAAAACCTTGAATTAAGGGATGGGATTTGGCATACAAAATTAAAGCCATGGATTATGCCCAAGAACAAATACTAGTATTTTAGAACTCAAGCAATAAAATACCCATTCACTATATCTTTATAAAGCATCATTTACCACTGACTGTTTCCCCTCCCTATGGAGGTTCTATAGTTGAGTTGAGCCACTCAATCCTCAACCACCACTCATCATTTACTCATGTAGGGACGCAGTTGAAGCCCCTCACTGCTCCATTCTCACACAGATATTATTACAGATATTATTGGAGTGATTTGTGTGGAATTGCACAACAAATGGGGAAAAAGAGAGTTGCAGATGAGGGAAGATAAAAGCCTTCCCTCAGTCACCGCATTTCTTCCTTCCATTTACTTGTACAGGTTTTATTGTGGATATCCAAAGGCTTGACATACCTTGTCAAGTTTTTTATTTGACAGTGCTATTAAATAATTACCTAGAGTTTGAGTCAATATTTTTAATGGACTTTAGAAAGATAAGTAGAAAGATAAGTAGAGAGCATTTGACAGTCGATGGGAAGGGAAATGTAACATTCTCTTTTTGAACCACAAACACTGAACTGTTGGTCGTTGACATGGATTAGGGTTGACTGGATTCTGTCAACTCTTAGATTTTGTTATTCTTTTAGTTTGTCAGCTAGTTTTAGTTGTGTCAATTGAATAAGGAATGGTGCAGTTATTCCATTAGCTGTCTTCCCTTAAATTAGGGAATCAACTTCAATTAAATTTTGGGTAAGTGTTTGTCAATAGCTAGCATTGAACGTGGTATATGTGGAACGCTTGAGTTGAAGATTACCTAGGTTGTGCTGGGAATAGGAAAGGCATAATTGATTATCCCAAACACAAAAACTTCATTCTGTTCACAGAAATTGGATGCTGCTACAACAGCTTTTTGCTTGAGACAACTTTTTTTCCTTGCAAAAAAATTGAAGATGATTTATGTCGTATTCTTTTGTTGCGTTGCAAATCCTCTAGGTGATTTTTGCCATCTTGTACCTTTGCACATATATTTGCTTCCGACGCAGTTAGGGTTAAAATTTGCAAACGTAGATGTCTGGTGGGCAACCCAATATCTGCCACCTGCTTGACCGTCGAAGCATGTGGATTATTAACGGATTTCGTCTGATCCTTGAAAACCCCATATCCCTGCAACGCACCGACAGAGCTATCCCTTTTTGTTGGCCATGTGTTTCTAGCGACTGCGCTCTGCCAAAGTTCTATTTTGGCAGCCCCTGCACCTCCCTCTGGAGTCGTGCGTTCTCTCCCGTTGAGAACTGCGCGAACCCCTGCAAACCCTCGACAACACCAGTAGTTAAACGCCACAAAATTTGTCAAGAATATTTTGCTTAACTAATACGCAAGTTTAACGGTTTGAACATTAGCAAATGCAAAAATATTTGAGAATAATTATTTTTGATTGGTGCATTGGCATTGCATAAATCACTAGTTAATAAAGAGGCCTCCGCTATAGTCCCTGCGGGCAGGAACTAATAATCCAGTAAATCAGCAAGGTAATCTCGTCAAAATTCACAGTGAGATCACATTAAGTCTTTCAGAAATACTATATTTTTTTACAGCTTATAAACAGATTACAAATATATAGAACACATTACAAATATATTAATATAAGGAACTTGTGTGAACAAAAATTACTTCTATCATTTTACAATTCTTATAAAGTCGTGTATATATAAAGTCATTCATTACTACAGTCAAACTATAATATTTGGAATTGAGTTTATTAGACTATTTAGGGGACAAATAAGTTTATAAGTCTATTTAGAGGACAAGTAAGTAGTGGAAATAAGGCTTCATGTGGATTACCATGTGGGTTTAGATCGACATCCACAAGCACTGCCATGTAAGAAAACTAGTTCCTTAAAAAAATTGATTCTTTCTATCCTCAATGAAGACGATCCGTTATGTGTCAATGATGATTCATCCAAGGTATCTGAAACTTGGTTGTTTGGATGGATGACTTTTTATGGGGCGGATCAACCACGAAAAGTGGCATGACACGTTGGTGGTAGTGGTTGGTTTTGTTGTATGGCACCTCAATAGATTGCTACATACACCTATGTGAATATATATAGTAAGTCATTTATTATTTGAAAATAAGCTTATTAGTCTATTTAGGAGAGAGGGGTTGGTAGTGGTGGATCCTATGCTCGAGGATCCACATGGAGCACCACATAGGTCTAGATCAATATCCACGAGCATTGCCAAGTAGGAAAACTAGTTCTCTAAATAAAAATAAAAACTTTATCCTTCATGGAGGAGACCTACCATGTGTGAAATGGCAATTCATACAAGGTGTCCAAACCTTTGCCATTTGGATGTATGAACATTCATGGGGCAGCTCAACCATGACAAGTGGCATAGAACTTCGGTGGTACTGGCTAATTTTTCCACATGTCGGTCGAACAATCTACCACCCTCTGTGCTCGACAATGCAAATTAAACATGTTTTGCCTCCTCACTCCATTCCAACTAGCCACATTAACTATGTGTCCCTTTGCATTTACTCGATCTATTTAGTGTGCAATATCCAACAAAGGGTCCATTAAATGTTTCATTTTATTGCACATCATTCCCACTTTCCCTCCCTTCTTTCACACATATTATGGAGTGTTTGTGACCTTTGCCTCTGGAACATGTTCAACTCAGGTCATTGAAAATCCTATTCTCACACCAGAAGATGTTTAGCTCTATGAATTCTTCGGCATTTTTCCAGAGGTTGGTTTGATGTTATCCTTTCCTCATCTTGCAAGTGTTCTCTCTATCACTGAAGGTATGTGTTCATCTATTTTTTTACACACTTTATTCTCCTTGTAGGTATAGGGTATCAAATTCACTTCGCTACACAAATCTTAGCATATCTGGAGAGTGGTTAATGGGAGATATCACACCTTGACAGTAGTTAACATAAGATATCACTCTAGCCAAATTTTCTTTATACCTTGTATGTCATACTTAATTGTGTATGATGTCCCATTAACATATAACCAATTTATAACTATTTACCATGACTGATAATGTCCTAAATGCCCTAAATTCCTCTTGTGATCAATCATTAAAGAGTGCTTGTGTATTTGTGTTTAAATGTAATTTTTATAAAATTTAATGTGGAAATATATTTTAATGATTTTATTTGGCAATTCAATAACTGTAAAGATAAATGGGTCTTATATGTTTTCATTTTAATATGCTTTTCATAATTAGGGCATATAGGTGAAATTGGGGAATTAAAAATATAATATATTCTATTAGTTTAAAAAATTGAAATGTTCATCAGGTTTTATAAGGGCAAATTAGTTCATTTTTATTATTAAGCTTATTTTGGAGTTTTGATTTCTCAAAACCCTCATTATAACATCATTGGGCCCTTGGTCTGCTGGTGAATTTGAAAGGTTCTTAATGAGCCAACCAAGGATCAAGTCTTGTTGAGTGCAAGGATCTAACATCTAAAGGGGACGAGGTTGGGATCATGCCCTAGTAAAATTTTGTCCAATGGATAGCTCACAATCCTTGGCTCTTGGCCAAAGAGGTTCTTGTGCTCAGACTTAGGTGACCAAAATGGATTTAAGGACAAACATCCATAAAATTAACCCTCCTTATGTGGACATTTTTAAATGGTGATTGTGGGAGAAATTTTGTGGTGATTTTTGCTTTGTGTTAGGATTGGGGAAGTGTGTATTCTCCTCCATGGATTTGTGCTTCCATTCGGTGTGTTGAAATAAATTCATGTTTGAATTTTTTGGGCAATTTTGACGTAGGTGCTTCAATTCTTCATTTTTCTCCTTGTTTTTTTATTTTTTAATGGTTGCAAATGGAATTAGGATGTACAAGCCTTTATTTACTCAAAAATAATTAATTTTAATATACTAGTTTATTTGATTTAAGAAATTTTTGTAAACATTGCATTTAGAAATGTTTTGTCATGCCAAAATTTTAATTGAATGGGAAAATTGAGTATTTTATTATGAAAATTGAGTGTTGGATGCATAGAGACCAAAAGTGTGTTTTTACACTTTTGACGTTTAAAAAACTTCAAAATTTTGTGTTCTTTGGGGTATTTTCATGGTGGAAAACACAATTCGCTAATTTTCGGAAAAAGGTTTGGACAAGAGGAAATGGTGGAATATTTGTTAGTTCTAGATTAAATATAATGTGAAATGATAATTTTAGTATAGGAAATTTTGAATTAGATTGATTTGGATCCCATCTCACTATGTTATTAAGAATTGTGAAATTGTGCTTAAGTGATGAATGAAATGTGAAATTGGCATCGTGTTTTACTTTTTTTCCTCGCTCATGTAGTATGGGATTATCTTAGGGTGTGGGCATTAGAGTTGGTTGGTTGAGTGAATCTAAATGGGGACTAGGGCACAAAGTGGCTGCTAGGATAACCTATTGGAGAGTTATGTATAATAAGTGAAAACTAAATAAAACATAGGTAATAAAACTAAGATAATTTGATATCATTATCATGCCTAGAGTGCTAGTAAATACGTAGGATGATTTGGGATGACCTAGGGGTTTTGGGGGTGTTTATTTGGTTTGATAAAGTCTCCTCATCTTGATGAAAATTGCAGAACGAAAATTAAAATCAATAGGAAAAATAGAAAACAAGGGAGAAAATAAGAAATGTATCAGAGGATAACTCTGCTTGAAAATTATGGTGATTTAATAAGATTAGATGTTCCATGGATTATGGTGATTTATATGTCAAATTTTTAATTGCAATTCATATAGAAATGACATTTATCTTCATTTTCATATTCATTAGCAATAGACATTTGACAATGTTGTTGCCATGAAGGTTATGAGCGCACTTTATATAACAATATTTGATTTGGTTTTGTTGAACAAACAATTTTTACATTTTACTTGCAAGAATGCTTTTAGTCAACTTCTTCTTTTGGGTTACATACTTCCTCTTCTTGATGTTGGATTATTGAGTGTAATCTAAAATATCGATAAAAAAACACAATTAATTTTATAAATATTCATGCAAATAATTTCGATGTCAAATTAAGTAAAAAACTATATTTGTTATATTTCAACTGAGAATTCATTGAAGGAGCTCAAATGATTGAATGTATAGGAGTAGATTCATTCTTGAATGCTTGGAGTATTCATAAATGTAACATATAAGAGTCACTCCACTCGGGCGATTCTTTTTAACTCATGGAGGAACCTATAGATACTTAAAAATGTCTCACTAATCATGTACTAATTATTGGTATAATTAATTGACTAATTCTTTAATTATTTAATTAAGCTAATTATTTTTCCTCAATTGACTAAATCAATATCATTCAACATTTCTAATTATCAAATTTCCATTCTTTAATTAATTTAATCATTTAACCCCTTTCTCAAATATTAATTAAATATTAATTATTTAATTAATTACAATTAATTTCCTTAATTAAATAATATTTATTATTTAATTACTTGTAATTCTAATGTTTAAATTATTTCATTTAAATTATTTAAAATTAATTATTTCACTCTTCCAATTCCCCAAATTCGAATTTCGAATAATTCCATTTAATTTCATTTCTCTCAAATTCACAATTCCCCAAATACAAATTTCAATTACTTTCATCTAATTCCAAATCATCAAATGAACATTTCACCAAATCTGTAGTTGGATGAATTTCAATAAATTTTAGGTGCATTTAGAATTCAAAAATCCAAATTGAAAATGAAAATCAAATTCAATTTTAAAGTCCTACAGCACATGTTGAAAGCTTAACTAATTGATCAAATCAGTTAACTCAGTTATGTCTTCAATCTCCCGTTTTCACTCCAAATAATCTTTTCAAACTAATCAATGTAATCAATCATCTCTTCAATCAATCCAATGAACTGGCTAATCTAGTCAAACCACTATCCAATCTATTTAGTTGACTACTCAATCAATTTGGTTAACAAATCAATCAATTTGGTTAACAAATAAATCAACTCTGTTAACTGATCAATCTAAATCAGTTCACTCCCAATCAGAGCTTGAGTTCAAAATCCCATCTCATCTCTCATGTAAATTTATATAAACAAAATCATTTTCTCAATTCAAGCTAGATCACAACTCGTTAAAATAATTGTCATCTTTATGCGAGAAATCTCAGTGCAATATTTGAGAGCCACCTACACCAAGAATTTGGAGAAGAGAAATGGAAGCAAAAATGTGGAATAGGGAGTTTAAATTAGTTTAATTCTTCCATTTATTTCATTTATTATATTTCATTATGTTTGATTTTAGATAGATTAGTTAAGGATCTGTGATCATCCTTATTTCCTAATTAGCTTAATTTACATGATTTCAAGCATGAAAACAATGGTAAACCCGATGTGAATTTATAGTGACTATATTATCTTTTTTTATTTTTGTCATTTGTAGATCTGTACAGAACAGAAAAATGGAATCATACTTGCATACACAAAATTCGCAATTGCATATATTAATGCGCAATTGATGTTGTTTTGTTTCACATTTGCTATTAGATTGATTCTCAATATATTCTGTCCATGTCAAAATCAACGAACTTCTTTCTTCTGTCTTTTTCCTTTGTTTAAAATAATTTCCAAAATTGTCACGTTTAAGTAATGTGCAATTGCTTAGTCATAAATTCGCATTTGACTAGACATTAATTCGCATTTGTTAGTAGATTTGTTCGCAATTTCTTAGTAGTTAATTCACATTTTCTACGAAAGGTCAAAATGTTTTTGTCCTATTTTCTCTGTCTTTCTGTCAATAATTAGCTCTGTTTCTACAAACAGAGAGGTCAAAGTTGCAACGAAGAGAAAAAATTAGGCTAGAAAGCCCACCATGTTCTAACAACCTTTTGGTTTTCCTATAGGGAAAGATTAGACAATATTTCTTTTGGTGCTCTTAAAAAGACCAAACAAACATTCTTCTTTTCAATACCTCACCATTGCTATGATGGATAAAATGAACACCATGTCTTTTGGAGCAACATCTCCAATAGTTCAGACAATATTGCAATGAAAGTTTAAAAATAACTTTTAGAGAGTATAGCCCAAACCAAAATTAGGAATAAAAAATACTACACTAGTAAACAGATTCAAAGTTGTGTCTGAATTTAGAATGGACTTCATTTAATTGTACTATATTTTGTGCATATGGAGAAATTTAATATTGTCATATTATTGTGTTGTAGGTGAGAACCCCTTTAGAGAACACGATCCTTGTAATGAAGGATGCACATAAAATTAGGTTAATTTGTCCTCCCTCGTGTTTTGTTAGAATGCATATTGGAACCATAATTTTTGTTTTGTATTATGGAAGTGAAATTTGGCCTTGCAGTTGTGAATAGATTTTCCCAAATTGTGGCAAAGTATTTAAAACAAGAGAAACTATTAGAATAAATAAAAGCAATTGTTGGGATCTAAGACAAAATTCTAGTATAATTTGTCCTTCTCACTTTGTTATTTCTATTATTGACTTTTCAACTTTCTATTTCTTATCAATTGTAAAGTTTTTTATAGGTTTTTTTTTTAAGTTAGTGTGTTGTAGTTTATTACATATACATTTGTAATCACTTATAAAATTAAAAGATCAGTTTTTTAATAATTTTTAATGATTTTTTTTTATCTAATTTCAATTTTAAAATGGAAAAAAATATTATAAGAAATATTAATGTTTAATAAACAATCATTAAATTTCAATATAAAGGTTTACATAACAATAATTGGATGAGCGTGTAATATAAGGATTCATGATATAAGAAACATGTTTATTTATATGAGTAAATGAAAGAGGAGTGCATAGTTTTCATAATTTTTATATTAATCAAATAATATTACACAATTTTATATATATATATATGAGCAATGTTAAAAATATGGAAAATCCAAAATTAGAAAAGATGTTTGAATAGTAAGATTGTAAATTTTAAGTCACTATTAATCATATGATAATGCACATTTACAAATTCACCAAGTACTACAACAATGTCACAAACATGAAAATACCAAAACAAGAAAAAGGTGAGAAAATAATAAGTCTATAGTGCTTACCTGCATAAGCTTACACAATCTGTAATTGTGTACCTAGCTCTTGTTTACACAAAAAAAGAAACATTTATTTTATGAGAGTGAAAAGAGAAGGTAATTTTACATGAACAAACTCCTCTACTTAGCCTTTGAATATTCATTGTTACTGATTTGAGTGACTTAGCATGTGCGATCAATATAAATTAAATGCTAGGGCACAATTTTGGGGAGTTGTGACGTAAAAAATACCATAGCCTTGTAATTTTACACTACATTTTTTGTGTTCATTTTGGGATTCATTCCCTAATGTGCTGCTAGGCTCATTTTAGCTTTTGAATTAGCCTTTCTCTTTTTCATGGTTATTAAGTTTTGTTTTCTTGGGTTATTTTTTGTCAAGTTTCGTTGTTACCTTCCATCTTGCTACTTGTATTACCATTTTGAGTCAAAATTATTTGGATACTAGTGTGATGCATCGATATAATTATGAACATGCTAATATCCCACAATTGTTTTCTGTTTGATGGTCATTTCTAAACATTTTTCTGATTGTCACCTACCTAACTCATTAAAATTAATTCAAGATGAATCCAACAACTTGTTAGCCTCTTCTAATGCTCTCATCTTATTTTTTAATAAGTTGTTTCATTAGGAACAATCTCTCTGCTCTCACTTGGCACTCACATAGCTCTTTTAAGTTGTACAACTCTCTATAATACTCATGCCACACTCTTCGTTAAGACTTACTGTCGACTTATCTTTCTCAAGCTTCTTAGGTGATATTTTTATTGTTGTATTGTGATATTTCAGAATTAGAAATAAATTTAATTTTAGTTTCTATGTTGAATGCTAGTGGATTGCATGTAACATTATACAAACATGGTTGCAAATTGCTAAGAGTAAACTTGGTGGTAGCAAGGGGGACAAGGAAGTGGGCTCTATTTAAGCTTGAAGCCATTACTATTGTAAAATCCACCAATGTAAGTAAATACAAAAAAATATTAACATATTGCGGTACAATAGATTGGGTCACATTAGTGAGAATAGGTTAAAAAACTTTTTGAATAAAAATTTGGTAGATCATTTTTTCCATTTTGATGCAAGAGATTTGAACTTTTTGAACATTATGTGGTTGGTAGAAAAAATAAAAATCATTTCCTTCAATTAGTAATAAATCTAGGAGTAAATTGGAAATTATACACTCGTGTTTTTGGACCAATGGATATTGAATGAATTAGAAGATATAGTTATTTTGTTTCCTTAATTGATAAAGTTTCTAGACACATGTGGTTACTTTTTTTATTGAATGAATTTGAAGTTTTCACTAAATTAAAAGATTTTAAGGCCTTAGTTGAAAACAAAATAAATTGAAAAATTAAGGTTTTAAGAATTGATAATGGAAGAGAATATTGTTTTAAGAAATTTGTTGAAATTTGTAAGAATGCATGAATTGTTGAAAAAAATAATATTTTGTATACTTAATAAATAGAAATAGTACAATGGATGAATTAGACAATAATGGAAAGATCTAAAAGTATGTTAAGTGGTTCACAAATTTATAAATGCTTTTGGGAAAAAGCTACAACAACTACTTGTTACTTATTAAATAGATCTCCCTGTAAGGCTCTTGAAACAACATGTTATGAATGATGTGTACATATTTAAGAAACCTTTTGTTTCACATTCAAGGGTATTTGGCAATAAGGTTTATGTTCATTTGCCCAAAGAAAAATGATCTAAGTTGGATCCAAAAGATAAAAAAGTGCTTGTTCATTGCATATGGTGATAATGTAAAAGTATATAACTTATGGAATCCTACAACCACTAAAATTATCTTTTCTAGAGCTAAGTTATTCAAGAAAATTAGTTATTATTTATCTTCAACAACCAAAACAAAAAGAAAAGAATTGTTTTTTTACAAAGAGTGTATTTTTAAATTAAGGAGAGAAGTGAACCTTGGAAAGATTAAAGAGATGGACATGAGGAAAAGGAAGAAAAATATGGGCTTCTAGAATTAGTTACTAATAAAACTGACAAACAGGAAGAGGTTGAATAAGATCATTATTATCAAGATCCCCATACTTATATTCTCATATGATCGACTATTGCCACACCTAACAACCTATGTTGTAATTACATGGTTAGTCAACATTTCAATAAACTCCAAGGTACTCAAACACTATTCCTTTTGTAGAAAATGCTTATAGGGAGCACACCCTTGACCCAAACAGAGATATTGGCTCAACAAGTAGAAGATCTCCAAAAGAAAATGACTAGCATGCAAACATTTAATGACAAAAAGAGACATACTAGGGAGGATATCTATCCTTTTCTTTTTGAAAGGACTTTATAACATAGTGACCACAATTACAGTGAATCCAAGGAGTAGAGATTGTGTTGTGATCACCCGGAGATGCAAGGTTACATTACAAGCGGTACCATCAAACCCCCCTCCACAGACAAGAAATTACAACATGGTCGACCAACTAAAAAAAATTCTAGCCTAAATTTCATTATTTGAGTTGCTTCGCATCTCACCGGCTCATAGGGTGGTCCTAGACAAAGCATTAAAAGTATATACTATTGCTAGAGATATAGATGAGAATGCACTTCAATCCATGGTTGCAAACTTAGCAGCTTCCAAAGTAGCATTCACTAAATGGGATGTACCTACAGACAGGCCTACACAAAATGACACTCTACACTTAGAAGCTCTTATTCACAGAAAGAGGGTTCGAAGAGTGCTCATAGATGGTGGATTCTGGATCAACATATGCATCAACAAGAGGTGGTAATTCAATATTACCCCTATCTCTTATTCGAGTACTCAATGAAGCTTCTATCATAGAAGAAGAGCCAACCATTCGGGATAATCTCCCATTCATCATTAATACAATTGACTATCCTGTGTCTTCAATTGAAGAAATTCATGAATATGAATCAAATAGAGAAACATATATACAGAGTATAATTGATTCACATGACTATGAGTTTCTATCTACACACGGTTCAAGTACATTTTCATCTCTTAGTTCTTATGACAGCCAACCAATTGAACATGATGGCATCCAATATAAAGAAATACCAATCTTCCCACCATCAGTCAAGTATGTTTACGATAATAGAATCCATATGATCTCGGAATCAACTTCTCCTATTGAAGGACAAGATCTTTGTCTCATGTATCCTCACTTAATAGACTAGGGGCGAGAAGGACAACCACAATTAGATTTATTTCAAAGTGATGAAGCTATAGCTGAATTCTTGGGTGCAAGGGATGGACTTCCTTATGATGATCATAAAGTTGGCTTTACCATTTATCTTGATAGAGCTACATACTTTGGAGAAGCAAGCTCCTCTTCCAATTCAGATGATGAAAATTAAGCAGAACATATGGTTCACAATAGATTGGACAACCTTCCCATAAACAAAGATTCCTATGTGCAATTTAATATTTGAATGAATGAGTTTCAGGGCTGATACATGCGACATGTTCTCCATCTAGCCTTACGACTTCCAGGAGTAAGTCGGAACCTAGGGGGGGAGGATGCAGTACCCCTACCCTAATCAATTTCTAATCCCAGTTTAATCTTGGTTAGTTTATCATAATATAATGTTATAGTCAGATGTTTGATTTAATGCATAGCTGTCGATGTGGTTTTCGCACTAGTTTGTATGCAAGTTATTAATTCTCCTATTTCGTGTTAGGATCTCGAGCTAACGCTTTCATTAAGTTTATATATGTATGCATGTATGACTCTTGGTTGCAGGAGATTTCCGGTACAGTGCCGCATGGGTGCGAGATTCGTCTCCGCCTGGATTTGCAGGCTTGAGTGTACCTCTTTAATCCTTAGAGTTGGATTAGGTGGTCCCGAGTTTCTCGTTTGACCATAGTCATGCTCAAGTGAGCGTCATTAGTCATCGCCAGTATTCCCTTTTGGTTGGGTTTGTAGATCATCTGTCCGATTGACTTTCTTGGTTTGTGTGCTTGCGTGTGTGGTTAAATCGAGTGATTGATCATTAATCTTTAATTGATTTAATGTGTGTTTACGCATTAGTTTATTTGGGGACTCAATCAAATAGGCTCTTTTTTTTATGTGATTAATCATTATTTGAATTGCTTGATTCAATTTAGGAGCAAGTTCAATTGAATGGTTAATTTTAATGTTAAATTTATTATGTTTATGCTTATGAAAAGATAGATTTAAATTTAATTGAAATACAAATTAATTTAATCTTGTTAGCTTTTTGAAATAGAAACGTTAAATTTCAGTTGAGTGAGAAAATCAATTGTAAATGGGAAAAGCAAGTTAAATTATTGATATAGTTTGAAAGAATTATTTTTAAATAAAATATTTTAATCCCAAAAATAAAAATTTTGGTCAAACTTCTCCATATAACCTAGACTTTTGGAAAATATTGGGGATTGAAATTTTTTGGGAAAAAATATTTTTGGAAAATATTTTGGAGGAAAATTTGGGGGTTTTGGAAGGAGGAGAAATTTCTTGAGCCTGCAGGTTGGGCTCCTCTCTAAATCTTTTCCAGGATTGCTATACGAGGTAAGATTCTAGTTTATATTTTTTGTCCCTTTGCTTATCAGAAATTGTTTTGGATTTTGAAGAAAACTGTTTGGGAAAAATTGGAATAATCTCAACTATTTGGGGAAAATGGAACAGCTGTAAATTTTATTTCCAATTCAAACCTTTCTTGTTTGTTTCCATCTCAAGTTTAGTTTTGGTTGCTCTTGTTTCAAAATCAAAAATAAAATAAAAATGAGATTGGCCGTTTGCAATGGAAATTGGTTTAAATTCCAAATTTATGCTTTCAAATTCAAACTTTAAATCAGATAATCTGCCTGGGATTTGATCAAGGAAGTTAATCCTTATTGTTTTGCTAATTTGGTGTTGTTTTGGAGAGTTTTTTCCTTCCTAAATCTGGGTATTTGTAAATATTAGAAACCCATGCTTTTTGGAAATAAAATTTTAAAAAAAAAATTATATTTAAACTATCTGTGAGACTGTGGGATTATTTTGCTGTGTGTTAAGTTTTTTTTTTTTTTTATTAATAGCAAAATTTAAAAAATATATATATAAAAAGAACTGTTTTAACCCCATCCATGTGGGAGTTTTCCCCACCACGTGGAGGGGTACTGTGTCCCTTTGGGTAGCAACGCTTCCCATGGGGGCTGCGTGCTCCCTTTGGGAACAGCAGCGCTCCCATGGGGGCTGCGTGCTCCCATTGGGAAGTAGCGCTTCCCCAAATGGAAGCGTGAGCTCACAAGCGGGGGGGCCACGTAAGGGTCCACATGGGTACCCTCCCCCATATAAATGTTTTTTTTTAGTTTTTATAAAATTCCTTTTTTTTAATGTATTTTTTTAATCAAACAAAAAAAAATAATATTTTAATATTATTTAATGTTAATTTTTAATTAAGTTTTTAATTATGATTAATGTGGCATAAATTATAATTCATGATTAATTTGATATTAATTAATTGTATAATGAAATATATACGTTAATTAATATTCAAATTTCATTTTATGATTAACGCACTTTTTCTAATTAAATTCTAGAATTGCTAATTTCGCAATTAAATATTAATTGGTTATATTTTATTAATCTTGGATTAATAAATATATTTATTAATTAAGAGTTAATTGGGGTATTTGTCTAATTGAGGAAGTATTGATTTAAAAATTAAAATATAGAATATTATTTTATTGGGAAATTGTTGAAATCAACTATATTTATTAATTGATTATTTTTAAATAATATTTTATTCAAGAACATATCATTTGAGTAATTGAGAAGTAAATGAAATATTTTATCAATGGATATTTAGATCATTTAAACGATATACTATTGGAAATTAATAATGTATTGTTTGGAATGTTGGCGAGTTAATGGTATTTTCAATTTGTAAAATAAATGGTATAGTTATAATCCTCCTCTGTTTTGAGACATAGGTGAATGGACCATTGGAATTGTGGTATTTTACTTACTTGGTAATGGTGATTTTTCTGTCAATGCAATTCGAAAACTTAGATCATTAGAATACTTGATTGACTATTAATGTTCAAATCAATATGGGAAAATATTGTCTTGTCTAGTTATTGCCTTTGCGAGTTGAATTTTTGTATTCGCTTTTGCTTAAGTAATGGCAAGTCATTCTTTGTTTGATTGGACCCGGTCATATGGTTGATTTGGGTACCTATTTCAGACCTCTGTCTCGAGTTGACTGTTGTATTGTGGTGGTGTTGTAGTTGGTCTAATCCTTTATGTGGGTGTTGAATGTTGATTCGTGGTTGACCATAGTTTGTCAGGTCTTTGGTTAGAGTACCGTTAGTATGTGTATCTCTTGGAGTCGTGTTTGACCAAATGGTGGATTTCTCCATTTTGAACTCTGTTCAGCTGACCATGTGTATGTCTTGGTTTGAGTTCGTTTGAGTATAGTCTAGTGTTGTATGGGAAAGTGGCTTTCGATTGGGGGTGACGCCCAAAGTGCCTGCTAGGTAACCCATCAAAAGTGAGTCTAATATGTGATAGCGTAATAGTAGATTAGAATGTGAATCTCTAAGTAAGATAATTGTGCCTCGCACATGGGACAAGTGCTAACATAAACTCGACATGCTGTGAGAAGGCCTGAAATGGCAAACCATCATCCTCATCTTCATGAGAGGATGTGTGGCTCCACATAAGGCTTGGATGGGCCGGAGGTTCGGATTAGGTTGCCAGGGTAACCCAATGTATGGGGTCGAGACCTATGAAGACTTGCCATGGTAACCATACTAGGTTATGTGATGACACCTGTCCCTATGTTCGCTAGTGTGTTGTCGTATTGTCCTATTAGGAGCATGTTTGTGGGTCATCCTATTGTCTGTGCCCTTGTGAGTATCGGGTTTCATGTTAGACCTTGGGTGGTGATGACTCAGTTTTGTGGATGTGCAAATGAACCTTGGTATTAGCTTCAATTGTTATTCAGCTGGATCATTTCCTTTTCAAGGATCGTTTATGTATTTATTGACCGATGCGATCGCTTGTATATTGTTTATGTTTCGCCTTGATGGTAGGATTGTAAATTATGAGAGCCTCATGTATTCTTAACTTTATTAATTATCAGAGGGGTCTTGCAGTTGAGCAGACCCAGAGATGTAGCCATTTAGGGGTGAACTCCGAGATCATCTTGCTGTTATGTGATTCTTATTCTCTTATGTTTCATGTTTAGTGTTAGCATGCATGAATGGCATTTTGATAGAATGTATAAGTGGTTTAGATGATGATTAATTTTAAATACATGTTCGTAGTTCTCTCTTGAATGCAGTAAATTGGAATAAGTAATAATGTAGCTTATGATAATGGAATATATTCAATTGTTGCTAAGGAAATTAAGTATGCATGAAAAGATCTCATATGTTTATGATGAAATTCTAGTGTGTTAGAATATTATATGCATGGCTTATATTTTAATGAAAAGCTTGAATGTAGATTATGAATAGATCTTAATGGATGAAACTTGGCTTGTGATTTATATTTCCATCTTTTGAAAGAAATTATCCTTGTGTAAGAATTATCTCGTTATTAAGATAATTAGCTTATTGGATTAATTGTGTGAGTTAAGTGAATTGTTAAATTTAAGTAATCTCGTTGGGAAAATCTTAAGGTGTTAGTTGTTGTCTTCCACTGTGTAATTTCAAATTTGATATTTCATTGTATCATTTTGTCGTGTTTAACTTTTAAAAGAAAATTTATTGGACTCTATTCTTGTGTTATGGCTTAATCCCTTCGAGGTTTCCTGACGAGGCATTACAGTGATAATGTAAAAGGATATAACCTATGGAATCCTACAACCACTAAAATTATCTTTTCTAGAGATAAGTTATTCAAGAAAATTAGTTATTATTTATCTTCAACAACCAAAAGAAAAAGAAAAGAATTGTTTTCTTACAAAGAGTGCATTTTTAATTTAAGGAGAGAAGTGCACCTTGGAAAGATTAAAGAGATGGACATGAGGAAAAGGAAGAAAAATATGGGCTTGTAGAATTAGTTACTAATAAAACTGACAAACAGGAAGAGGTTGAATACGATCATTATTATCAAGATCCCCATACTCATATTCTCATATGATCGACTATTGCCACACCTAACAACCTATGTTGTAATTACATGGTCAGACAACATTTCAACAATCTCCAAGGTACTCAAACACTATTCCTTTTGTAGAAAATTCTTATAGGGAGCACACACTTGACCCAAACAGAGATATTGGATCAACAAGTAGAAGATCTCCAAAAGAAAATGACTAGCATGCAAACATTTAATGACAAAAAGAGCTATACTAGGGAGGATATTTGTCCTTTTCCTTTTGAAAGGACTTTATAACATAGTGACCACAATTACAGTGAATCCAAGAAGTAGAGATTGTGTTGTGATCACCTGAAGATCCAAGGTTACATTACAAGGGGTACCATCAAAACCCCCTCCACGGACAAGAAATTATAATATGGTCGACCAACTAAAAAAAAATCCAGCCTAAATTTCATTATTTGAGTTGCTTCGCATCTCACTGGCTCATATGGTGGTCCTCGACAAAGCATTAAAAGTATATATTGTTGCTAGAGATATAGATGAGAATGCACTTCAATCCATTGTTGGAAACTTGGCAACTTCCAAAGTAGCATTCACTAAATAGGATGTACCTACAAAAAGGCATATGCAAAATGATAATTCAATATATGCATCAACAAGAGGTGGTAATTCAATATTACCCCTATCTCTTATTCAGGTACTCAATGAAGCTTCTATCATAGACGAAGAGCCAACCATTAGGGATAATCTCCCATTCATCATTAATACAATTGACTATCCTCTGTCTTCAATTGAAGAAATTCATGAATATGAATCAAATAGAGAAACATATATAGAGAATATAATTGATTCACATGACTATGAGTTTCTATCTACACACGGTTGAAGTACATTTCCATCTATTAGATCTTATGACAGCCAACCAGTTAAAGATGATGGCATCCAATATAAAGAAATACCAATCTTCCCACCATCAGTCAAGTATGTTTGCAAAAATAGAATCCATATGATCTTGGAATCAACTTCTCCTATTGATGGACAAGATCTTTGTCTAATGTATCCTCACTTAATAGATTGGGGGTGAGAAGGACAACCACAATTAGATTTGTTTCATAATGATGAAGCTATAGCTGAATTCTTGGGTGCAAGGGATGGACTTCCTTATGATGATCATAAAGTTGGCTTTTCCATTGATCTTGATAGAGCTACATACTTTGGAGAAGCAAGCTCCTCTTCCAATTCAGATGATGAAAATTAAGTAGAACATATGGTTCACAACAAATTGGACAACCTTCCCATAAACAAAGAGCAGTCAACATTACTAGTTGAAGAAACCAAAGAGATCAATATTGGAAATGTTGAGACTGTACACAAGATACACCTGGCAAAGCCTCTGAATCCAATGGAACAAAAAAATTCATTCAATTTTTCACACAAAGGCCAATCAACTTTGCATCCTCATATAGCTCTGTTGGTCAAGATTGAATTGCAGAAATTGTTGGATGTGGGTTTCATCAGACCTGTCACCCATAGACTATGTTGAATGGATCTCTACTCTAGTCTCAGTAACCAAACATACTAGCGATATCAGAATCTGTACTGACTTTAGAGATCTCAACAAAGCCTACCAAAACTATGACTTTACACTCCCTAACATAGAAATGATTGTGGATTTCACAGTTGGCAATGGAATGCTATCACTCATCATTGGTTTTTATGGTTAGAATCAGATCAAGATTGCACGAGAAGATCAACATAAAACAACTTTCACATGTCCATGGGGAAACTATTGCTGGAACGTGATTCCATTTAGCCTTAAAAATGTTGGTGCTACACATCAGAGGGCAATGACCACTTTATTTCATGACATGATACACAAAATCGTGGAAGACTATGTAGATGATTTACTGGCTAATTCCAAATCAAGGGATGGTCATCCGGATGTCGTGGCTAAAATATTTAATAGACTTGAACAATACAATGTCAGTCTCAATCCCAAAAAGTGTATGTTTGGAGTAACATCTGGAAAACTCTTGGGGTTCATTGTATCAAACCGCGGCATAAAAATAGATCCAGAAAAAGGTGAAAGTTATACTAGACATGTTGTCACCCACCACACTCAAGAAACTAAGAAGTATGCAAGGGAGACTATAATCCATAAGATGCTTCATTGCACAATTGGAAAACAAGTGTCAACCATTTCAACATCTTTTGAAGAAAGGTGTCACGTTCAAATGGACAGAACAATACCAAGAGGCATTTCAAACACTAAAAAAAATTAAAGTCCAATTAGCCCTACTATATATTTATTGAAAGAGGATAAATAGTCAAAAGAGAATTTCAAGTTAAAGAGTTATCAAAGATACATTTTTTGGGAGATTATGAGCTATTGTGGTTGAGGTGGTTAATAAAAAGTCATATTATATTTTATTAAAGAAAAACCATTTTTTTAATTATTTTATTTTCTAAATATCAAAATGGTTAGAAAACAACACAAATCTTAGATAATGATGAACTCCAAGCATGAGTGATAACAGTAAAAGAGGTTGAACCAAAGTCCATAATGATGATAACTCTAAATCATGTCTTCAACTAAAGCTCATCCAACAATGGTTTCAAACATAATATCACGAGATTAAATTTTTATTCATTCTATCATTAAGGTACACTTCTCTTGCTTTTAATAAAATGACACTTTCATCGTCAACAAATAATTAAATTCTCTCAACTTGCAATGTGTTGAAATATCAATTAAGTATTTTGAATTTTCATCTCAAATTTATAATTATGTTTGTCACTATTTTGTAATAGATTACAGGTCGTATGATTTATGCTATAAATGTAAAACACAACCTATATGACAATAGGGACAATCATATGTTTTAAATGATCTTAGAAATATATTAAATGTTTATCATGACAATAGATACATACAAATTTTCAGATACATATGTTTTAAATATCATAGCAGAAAACTAATTGTTTGATTCAAATAAATAGATATCTGAAGTCTATTTTGAGGAAACATATGTTTGATATGATTTTAGAAATATATTAAATTTCAATGGTGGCAATAGATTGAACCATCCCTTCCAGAAAACTATTGGGTTGGTCAACAGAAATCCACCTCTCAGAGAAAGGTGCTCGAGGTTTTTACATATACAGTTTACAAATATAGATATCAGGATTACGAAAAATTCCACAAAATAAAATTCGATCACACGACACTGTGGCACAAACATTTAAAACAGGGTGGTGTTGAGGGAGAGTTTCCAATTGCCTCCATAAATTTCCTTCCCAATCATATTGCTCTATTCCTTTACTTGTAAATGCAATTAGTCGTTGAAAGGCATACATAACATCGAGGCAAGAATTAGGAATAGACATATTTATTGTTGTCCATGCTCTTGTGGTGGGATCAAATCTTTGACATCTATTAATATCAATGACATAAAACATTCCTTCAATAAAAACACCCCTACAGCTGTACATTCCCTGGTGCATCTTAGGAAGAAGCTCCCACTTGTCTTCATCTACTTTATAAACTGCTGCTTCACGAAGTTCATTGAGACCATTATCATTTCCTCCCGCAATGTAAATCGATCCATCAGGTGAGGCACAACATGCAAACTCTAGGTTTGCAGGTCTGGGGGTGGGAAATTCAGCACCATGCTTCCATATACTAGGTAAAAAATCATATATCAAAAACAATGGAGTTAAATGGCGTGACTGGCCCAGCACAACAATCTTATGATTCACATTTATAATCTTATGAACGATTGCGTTTGTGGGAGGGAGCAGTTTACGTGATCGATCAGTAGGATCGTATATAGATATGCTAATATGATCCTCGAGAAAACATATATATTTCTTAGTCAGCCCAAACTTAATTCTATCCTGATAAAACTGAAAACTTTCCAACATTTCTTTGGCAGGTTCCAACAGCTGCCTAATTTTTGAGTGACATATGTATGGGACTCTTATTAAGATGTCTCGAAATATTTGCTCAGGGAGTTCCCGCAAAAAATCCATCATCAACTTTTTCTTCTTAAGGATATGAAGCTTTAGAGTGTGTACAAATTCGAAGAATTATACCGAGTTGTTGGATCTGTAGACGTTGCTTTATACCTGCAAACGCTTCTCCAGATTTAAAGGTCACCACGTTTGGGGATTCCTTATAATAGAGACTAAATTAACCGTAAAATATTTATGTAATTTATATATATATATCACATATAAACGAAATATTTCTATTATTTACGAACTACTTAGAATAAAACCGAGGGTGGCTAATCTATGCTACCATTTTAGACCTCCATTGAGACAATTACTGCATATTTTAATTACAATATTAGTCTTCATGAAGGGCAATATACATATATATTAGACCCTTGGAAAACTTCCCCAGAAAATCTCTCCAGAATAATTATTCTATTGGCAGGTTGGTAATCTTTTAACTTTCTTCTCAGTTTGGGTTTCTTTTGGTTTGTGCGTCCAGTCACTTTATTTTACATTAATTAATTGTGCATTGTAATTATATATATAGTGATTTTGAAATCATTTTCACCAATAGCTTTTTCCTGACTGATGTTACAGCTGCAATTTAAATGAGATCCCTGTACCTGATAACTTCCATTATATGTTCAGGAATTACAAAGCTCCCTACATAGATACAGATATTTGTGAAATAACAGTAAACAGACGTAAGAGGGGAACAAGAAATATTTAGTATTTCATGTTAAGTTGATCGAGTCATGGTAGTATCAGCATGAGTGATTTCAGAGAAATTTTTAGTATTTCATGAAATATGAAATTATGAACATTTGTTATATGAAATTAGTGTTAAACGAATTATTCATGCTATGAAAGAATGGTCCATCTGAACCAATACTCAAGAAGGAAATAGTCTATTGTTCAACAGTTTACTGAGTTTGGAATAAAGTTGAACTTTGAGTTTTTGAATTTATATTTGAGAGTGAAGTTCTTAGAACACCAATTCAACATAAATTTAATTTTCTACTACATTCTGTGCAAAATATTAAAGCTTCTTATGCCCTAGATAGGGCATAGGTAGAGAAGATAGCAAAACTTTTACTTAATAACTAAAGTATCAAATAATTAAAGTTCTTTCTTCTTGGCACAAATATTTTCTAAGCATAAAAAAACTTCATAACATTGGAAGACAAGGGCTGCAAGCAGCGAAGTTCCTGCCAGTCTTTGCTTTTGTTTCTGCTGCACAAACTTTTTATGCACCAATAAAATCTCTGGGAGGCAATGCATGTGATAAAGCTTTTTCACACTTTCCAAATGCATGTTTCTTTCATCTGTTTCATTCAAAAAAAATTGTGTAAAGATTTAGTAGTTTGAATAATAAAAATCATCAGACACAACAGAAGACCAATAGTTAATAACTTAATACACAGAAGTAAGCTAGAGAGCATCCCAACGATTGGCTTCCACATCAAACAATGCCCTAAGTATAGGCCAAAGTTAGGCCAGACATTCCTTTCATGAAGTTGCAGAGACTCAAACTTTCATATCAGCATTTGGTAATAGACCCATGAGCTATGCTCAAACTCCAGAAAACCTTGAATTAAGGGATGGGATTTGGCATACAAAATTGAAGCCATGGATTATGCCCAAGAACAAATACTAGTATTTTAGAACTCCAGCAATAAAATACCCATTCACTATATCTTTATAAAGCATCATTTACCACTGACTGTTTCCCCTCCCTATGGAGGTTCTATAGTTGAGTTGAGCCACTCAATCCTCAACCACCACTCATCATTTACTCATGTAGGGACGCAGTTGAAGCGCCTCACTGCTCCATTCTCACACAGATATTATTACAGATATTATTGGAGTGATTTGTGTGGAATAGCACAACAAATGGGGAAAAAGAGAGTTGCAGATGAGGGAAGATAAAAGCCTTCCCTCAGTCACCGCATTTCTTCCTTCCATTTACTTGTACAGGTTTTATTGTGGATATCCAAAGGCTTGACATACCTTGTCAAGTTTTTTATTTGACAGTGCTATTAAATAATTACCTAGAGTTTGAGTCAATATTTTTAATGGACTTTAGAAAGATAAGTAGAAAGATAAGTAGAGAGCATTTGACAGTCGATGGGAAGGGAAATGTAACATTCTCTTTTTGAACCACAAACACTGAACTGTTAGTCGTTGACATGGATTAGGGTTGACTGGATTCTGTCAACTCTTGGATTTTGTTATTCTTTTAGTTTGTCAGCTAGTTTTAGTTGTGTCAATTGAATAAGGAATGGTGCAGTTATTCCATTAGCTGTCTTCCCTTAAATTAGGGAATCAACTTCAATTAAATTTTGGGTAAGTGTTTGTCAATAGCTAGCATTGAACGTGGTATATGTGGAACGCTTGAGTTGAAGATTACCTAGGTTGTGCTGGGAAGAGGAAAGGCATAATTGATTATCATAAACACAAAAACTTCATTCTGTTCACAGAAATTGGATGCTGCTACAACAGCTTTTTGCTTGAGACAACTTTTTTTCCTTGCAAAAAAATTGAAGATGATTTATGTCGTATTCTTTTGTTGCGTTGCAAATCCTCTAGGTGATTTTTGCCATCTTGTACCTTTGCACATATATTTGCTTCCGAGGCAGTTAGGGTTAAAATTTGCAAACGTAGATGTCTGGTGGGCAACCCAATATCTGCCACCTGCTTGACCGTCGAGGGAGGATGGGGGGCCTTGTACGCAAGATATCAAAATCCTGTCCTGTCAAGCAAGTATGCAAGATGTCAAAGTACTGTCGAAGGATGTGGATTATTAACGGATTTCGTCTGATCCTTGAAAACCCCATATCCCTGCAACGCACCGACAGAGCTATCCCTTTTTGTTGGCCATGTGTTTCTAGCGACTGCGCTCTGCCAAAGTTCTATTTTGGCAGCCCCTGCACCTCCCTCTGGAGTCGTGCGTTCTCTCCCGTTGAGAACTGCGCGAACCCCTGCAAACCCTCGACAACACCAGTAGTTAAACGCCACAAAATTTGTCAAGAATATTTTGCTTAACTAATACGCAAGTTTAACGGTTTGAACATTAGCAAATGCAAAAATATTTGAGAATAATTATTTTTGATTGGTGCATTGGCATTGCATAAATCACTAGTTAATAAAGAGGCCTCCGCTATAGTCCCTGCGGGCAGGAACTAATAATCCAGTAAATCAGCAAGGTAATCTCGTCAAAATTCACAGTGAGATCACATTAAGTCTTTCAGAAATACTATATTTTTTTACAGCTTATAAACAGATTACAAATATATAGAACACATTACAAATATATTAATATAAGGAACTTGTGTGAACAAAAATTACTTCTATCATTTTACAATTCTTATAAAGTCGTGTATATATAAAGTCATTCATTACTACAGTCAAACTATAATATTTGGAATTGAGTTTATTAGACTATTTAGGGGACAAATAAGTTTATAAGTCTATTTAGAGGACAAGTAAGTAGTGGAAATAAGGCTTCATGTGGATTACCATGTGGGTTTAGATCGACATCCACAAGCACTGCCATGTAAGAAAACTAGTTCCTTAAAAAAATTGATTCTTTCTATCCTCAATGAAGACGATCCGTTATGTGTCAATGATGATTCATCCAAGGTATCTGAAACTTGGTTGTTTGGATGGATGACTTTTTATGGGGCGGATCAACCACGAAAAGTGGCATGACACGTTGGTGGTAGTGGTTGGTTTTGTTGTATGGCACCTCAATAGATTGCTACATACACCTATGTGAATATATATAGTAAGTCATTTATTATTTGAAAATAAGCTTATTAGTCTATTTAGGAGAGAGGGGTTGGTAGTGGTGGATCCTATGCTCGAGGATCCACATGGAGCACCACATAGGTCTAGATCAATATCCACGAGCATTGCCAAGTAGGAAAACTAGTTCTCTAAATAAAAATAAAAACTTTATCCTTCATGGAGGAGACCTACCATGTGTGAAATGGCAATTCATACAAGGTGTCCAAACCTTTGCCATTTGGATGTATGAACATTCATGGGGCAGCTCAACCATGACAAGTGGCATAGAACTTCGGTGGTACTGGCTAATTTTTCCACATGTCGGTCGAACAATCTACCACCCTCTGTGCTCGACAATGCAAATTAAACATGTTTTGCCTCCTCACTCCATTCCAACTAGCCACATTAACTATGTGTCCCTTTGCATTTACTCGATCTATTTAGTGTGCAATATCCAACAAAGGGTCCATTAAATGTTTCATTTTATTGCACATCATTCCCACTTTCCCTCCCTTCTTTCACACATATTATGGAGTGTTTGTGACCTTTGCCTCTGGAACATGTTCAACTCAGGTCATTGAAAATCCTATTCTCACACCAGAAGATGTTTAGCTCTATGAATTCTTCGGCATTTTTCCAGAGGTTGGTTTGATGTTATCCTTTCCTCATCTTGCAAGTGTTCTCTCTATCACTGAAGGTATGTGTTCATCTATTTTTTTACACACTTTATTCTCCTTGTAGGTATAGGGTATCAAATTCACTTCGCTACACAAATCTTAGCATATCTGGAGAGTGGTTAATGGGAGATATCACACCTTGACAGTAGTTAACATAAGATATCACTCTAGCCAAATTTTCTTTATACCTTGTATGTCATACTTAATTGTGTATGATGTCCCATTAACATATAACCAATTTATAACTATTTACCATGACTGATAATGTCCTAAATGCCCTAAATTCCTCTTGTGATCAATCATTAAAGAGTGCTTGTGTATTTGTGTTTAAATGTAATTTTTATAAAATTTAATGTGGAAATATATTTTAATGATTTTATTTGGCAATTCAATAACTGTAAAGATAAATGGGTCTTATATGTTTTCATTTTAATATGCTTTTCATAATTAGGGCATATAGGTGAAATTGGGGAATTAAAAATATAATATATTCTATTAGTTTAAAAAATTGAAATGTTCATCAGGTTTTATAAGGGCAAATTAGTTCATTTTTATTATTAAGCTTATTTTGGAGTTTTGATTTCTCAAAACCCTCATTATAACATCATTGGGCCCTTGGTCTGCTGGTGAATTTGAAAGGTTCTTAATGAGCCAACCAAGGATCAAGTCTTGTTGAGTGCAAGGATCTAACATCTAAAGGGGACGAGGTTGGGATCATGCCCTAGTAAAATTTTGTCCAATGGATAGCTCACAATCCTTGGCTCTTGGCCAAAGAGGTTCTTGTGCTCAGACTTAGGTGACCAAAATGGATTTAAGGACAAACATCCATAAAATTAACCCTCCTTATGTGGACATTTTTAAATGGTGATTGTGGGAGAAATTTTGTGGTGATTTTTGCTTTGTGTTAGGATTGGGGAAGTGTGTATTCTCCTCCATGGATTTGTGCTTCCATTCGGTGTGTTGAAATAAATTCATGTTTGAATTTTTTGGGCAATTTTGACGTAGGTGCTTCAATTCTTCATTTTTCTCCTTGTTTTTTTATTTTTTAATGGTTGCAAATGGAATTAGGATGTACAAGCCTTTATTTACTCAAAAATAATTAATTTTAATATACTAGTTTATTTGATTTAAGAAATTTTTGTAAACATTGCATTTAGAAATGTTTTGTCATGCCAAAATTTTAATTGAATGGGAAAATTGAGTATTTTATTATGAAAATTGAGTGTTGGATGCATAGAGACCAAAAGTGTGTTTTTACACTTTTGACGTTTAAAAAACTTCAAAATTTTGTGTTCTTTGGGGTATTTTCATGGTGGAAAACACAATTCGCTAATTTTCGGAAAAAGGTTTGGACAAGAGGAAATGGTGGAATATTTGTTAGTTCTAGATTAAATATAATGTGAAATGATAATTTTAGTATAGGAAATTTTGAATTAGATTGATTTGGATCCCATCTCACTATGTTATTAAGAATTGTGAAATTGTGCTTAAGTGATGAATGAAATGTGAAATTGGCATCGTGTTTTACTTTTTTTCCTCGCTCATGTAGTATGGGATTATCTTAGGGTGTGGGCATTAGAGTTGGTTGGTTGAGTGAATCTAAATGGGGACTAGGGCACAAAGTGGCTGCTAGGATAACCTATTGGAGAGTTATGTATAATAAGTGAAAACTAAATAAAACATAGGTAATAAAACTAAGATAATTTGATATCATTATCATGCCTAGAGTGCTAGTAAATACGTAGGATGATTTGGGATGACCTAGGGGTTTTGGGGGTGTTTATTTGGTTTGATAAAGTCTCCTCATCTTGATGAAAATTGCAGAACGAAAATTAAAATCAATAGGAAAAATAGAAAACAAGGGAGAAAATAAGAAATGTATCAGAGGATAACTCTGCTTGAAAATTATGGTGATTTAATAAGATTAGATGTTCCATGGATTATGGTGATTTATATGTCAAATTTTTAATTGCAATTCATATAGAAATGACATTTATCTTCATTTTCATATTCATTAGCAATAGACATTTGACAATGTTGTTGCCATGAAGGTTATGAGCGCACTTTATATAACAATATTTGATTTGGTTTTGTTGAACAAACAATTTTTACATTTTACTTGCAAGAATGCTTTTAGTCAACTTCTTCTTTTGGGTTACATACTTCCTCTTCTTGATGTTGGATTATTGAGTGTAATCTAAAATATCGATAAAAAAACACAATTAATTTTATAAATATTCATGCAAATAATTTCGATGTCAAATTAAGTAAAAAACTATATTTGTTATATTTCAACTGAGAATTCATTGAAGGAGCTCAAATGATTGAATGTATAGGAGTAGATTCATTCTTGAATGCTTGGAGTATTCATAAATGTAACATATAAGAGTCACTCCACTCGGGCGATTCTTTTTAACTCATGGAGGAACCTATAGATACTTAAAAATGTCTCACTAATCATGTACTAATTATTGGTATAATTAATTGACTAATTCTTTAATTATTTAATTAAGCTAATTATTTTTCCTCAATTGACTAAATCAATATCATTCAACATTTCTAATTATCAAATTTCCATTCTTTAATTAATTTAATCATTTAACCCCTTTCTCAAATATTAATTAAATATTAATTATTTAATTAATTACAATTAATTTCCTTAATTAAATAATATTTATTATTTAATTACTTGTAATTCTAATGTTTAAATTATTTCATTTAAATTATTTAAAATTAATTATTTCACTCTTCCAATTCCCCAAATTCGAATTTCGAATAATTCCATTTAATTTCATTTCTCTCAAATTCACAATTCCCCAAATACAAATTTCAATTACTTTCATCTAATTCCAAATCATCAAATGAACATTTCACCAAATCTGTAGTTGGATGAATTTCAATAAATTTTAGGTGCATTTAGAATTCAAAAATCCAAATTGAAAATGAAAATCAAATTCAATTTTAAAGTCCTACAGCACATGTTGAAAGCTTAACTAATTGATCAAATCAGTTAACTCAGTTATGTCTTCAATCTCCCGTTTTCACTCCAAATAATCTTTTCAAACTAATCAATGTAATCAATCATCTCTTCAATCAATCCAATGAACTGGCTAATCTAGTCAAACCACTATCCAATCTATTTAGTTGACTACTCAATCAATTTGGTTAACAAATCAATCAATTTGGTTAACAAATAAATCAACTCTGTTAACTGATCAATCTAAATCAGTTCACTCCCAATCAGAGCTTGAGTTCAAAATCCCATCTCATCTCTCATGTAAATTTATATAAACAAAATCATTTTCTCAATTCAAGCTAGATCACAACTCGTTAAAATAATTGTCATCTTTATGCGAGAAATCTCAGTGCAATATTTGAGAGCCACCTACACCAAGAATTTGGAGAAGAGAAATGGAAGCAAAAATGTGGAATAGGGAGTTTAAATTAGTTTAATTCTTCCATTTATTTCATTTATTATATTTCATTATGTTTGATTTTAGATAGATTAGTTAAGGATCTGTGATCATCCTTATTTCCTAATTAGCTTAATTTACATGATTTCAAGCATGAAAACAATGGTAAACCCGATGTGAATTTATAGTGACTATATTATCTTTTTTTATTTTTGTCATTTGTAGATCTGTACAGAACAGAAAAATGGAATCATACTTGCATACACAAAATTCGCAATTGCACATATTAATGCGCAATTGATGTTGTTTTGTTTCACATTTGCTATTAGATTGATTCTCAATATATTCTGTCCATGTCAAAATCAACGAACTTCTTTCTACTGTCTTTTTCCTTTGTTTAAAATAATTTCCAAAATTGTCACGTTTAAGTAATGTGCAATTGCTTAGTCATAAATTCGCATTTGACTAGACATTAATTCGCATTTGTTAGTAGATTTGTTCGCAATTTCTTAGTAGTTAATTCACATTTTCTACGAAAGGTCAAAATTTTTTTGTCCTATTTTCTCTGTCTTTCTGTCAATAATTAGCTCTGTTTCTACAAACAGAGAGGTCAAAGTTGCAACGAAGAGAAAAAATTAGGCTAGAAAGCCCACCATGTTCTAACAACCTTTTGGTTTTCCTATAGGGAAAGATTAGACAATATTTCTTTTGGTGCTCTTAAAAAGACCAAACAAACATTCTTCTTTTCAATACCTCACCATTGCTATGATGGATAAAATGAACACCATGTCTTTTGGAGCAACATCTCCAATAGTTCAGACAATATTGCAATGAAAGTTTAAAAATAACTTTTAGAGAGTATAGCCCAAACCAAAATTAGGAATAAAAAATACTACACTAGTAAACAGATTCAAAGTTGTGTCTGAATTTAGAATGGACTTCATTTAATTGTACTATATTTTGTGCATATGGAGAAATTTAATATTGTCATATTATTGTGTTGTAGGTGAGAACCCCTTTAGAGAACACGATCCTTGTAATGAAGGATGCACATAAAATTAGGTTAATTTGTCCTCCCTCGTGTTTTGTTAGAATGCATATTGGAACCATAATTTTTGTTTTGTATTATGGAAGTGAAATTTGGCCTTGCAGTTGTGAATAGATTTTCCCAAATTGTGGCAAAGTATTTAAAACAAGAGAAACTATTAGAATAAATAAAAGCAATTGTTGGGATCTAAGACAAAATTCTAGTATAATTTGTCCTTCTCACTTTGTTATTTCTATTATTGACTTTTCAACTTTCTATTTCTTATCAATTGTAAAGTTTTTTATAGGTTTTTTTTTTAAGTTAGTGTGTTGTAGTTTATTACATATACATTTGTAATCACTTATAAAATTAAAAGATCAGTTTTTTAATAATTTTTAATGATTTTTTTTTATCTAATTTCAATTTTAAAATGGAAAAAAATATTATAAGAAATATTAATGTTTAATAAACAATCATTAAATTTCAATATAAAGGTTTACATAACAATAATTGGATGAGCGTGTAATATAAGGATTCATGATATAAGAAACATGTTTATTTATATGAGTAAATGAAAGAGGAGTGCATAGTTTTCATAATTTTTATATTAATCAAATAATATTACACAATTTTATATATATATATATGAGCAATGTTAAAAATATGGAAAATCCAAAATTAGAAAAGATGTTTGAATAGTAAGATTGTAAATTTTAAGTCACTATTAATCATATGATAATGCACATTTACAAATTCACCAAGTACTACAACAATGTCACAAACATGAAAATACCAAAACAAGAAAAAGGTGAGAAAATAATAAGTCTATAGTGCTTACCTGCATAAGCTTACACAATCTGTAATTGTGTACCTAGCTCTTGTTTACACAAAAAAAGAAACATTTATTTTATGAGAGTGAAAAGAGAAGGTAATTTTACATGAACAAACTCCTCTACTTAGCCTTTGAATATTCATTGTTACTGATTTGAGTGACTTAGCATGTGCGATCAATATAAATTAAATGCTAGGGCACAATTTTGGGGAGTTGTGACGTAAAAAATACCATAGCCTTGTAATTTTACACTACATTTTTTGTGTTCATTTTGGGATTCATTCCCTAATGTGCTGCTAGGCTCATTTTAGCTTTTGAATTAGCCTTTCTCTTTTTCATGGTTATTAAGTTTTGTTTTCTTGGGTTATTTTTTGTCAAGTTTCGTTGTTACCTTCCATCTTGCTACTTGTATTACCATTTTGAGTCAAAATTATTTGGATACTAGTGTGATGCATCGATATAATTATGAACATGCTAATATCCCACAATTGTTTTCTGTTTGATGGTCATTTCTAAACATTTTTCTGATTGTCACCTACCTAACTCATTAAAATTAATTCAAGATGAATCCAACAACTTGTTAGCCTCTTCTAATGCTCTCATCTTATTTTTTAATAAGTTGTTTCATTAGGAACAATCTCTCTGCTCTCACTTGGCACTCACATAGCTCTTTTAAGTTGTACAACTCTCTATAATACTCATGCCACACTCTTCGTTAAGACTTACTGTCGACTTATCTTTCTCAAGCTTCTTAGGTGATATTTTTATTGTTGTATTGTGATATTTCAGAATTAGAAATAAATTTAATTTTAGTTTCTATGTTGAATGCTAGTGGATTGCATGTAACATTATACAAACATGGTTGCAAATTGCTAAGAGTAAACTTGGTGGTAGCAAGGGGGACAAGGAAGTGGGCTCTATTTAAGCTTGAAGCCATTACTATTGTAAAATCCACCAATGTAAGTAAATACAAAAAAATATTAACATATTGCGGTACAATAGATTGGGTCACATTAGTGAGAATAGGTTAAAAAACTTTTTGAATAAAAATTTGGTAGATCATTTTTTCCATTTTGATGCAAGAGATTTGAACTTTTTGAACATTATGTGGTTGGTAGAAAAAATAAAAATCATTTCCTTCAATTAGTAATAAATCTAGGAGTAAATTGGAAATTATACACTCGTGTTTTTGGACCAATGGATATTGAATGAATTAGAAGATATAGTTATTTTGTTTCCTTAATTGATAAAGTTTCTAGACACATGTGGTTACTTTTTTTATTGAATGAATTTGAAGTTTTCACTAAATTAAAAGATTTTAAGGCCTTAGTTGAAAACAAAATAAATTGAAAAATTAAGGTTTTAAGAATTGATAATGGAAGAGAATATTGTTTTAAGAAATTTGTTGAAATTTGTAAGAATGCATGAATTGTTGAAAAAAATAATATTTTGTATACTTAATAAATAGAAATAGTACAATGGATGAATTAGACAATAATGGAAAGATCTAAAAGTATGTTAAGTGGTTCACAAATTTATAAATGCTTTTGGGAAAAAGCTACAACAACTACTTGTTACTTATTAAATAGATCTCCCTGTAAGGCTCTTGAAACAACATGTTATGAATGATGTGTACATATTTAAGAAACCTTTTGTTTCACATTCAAGGGTATTTGGCAATAAGGTTTATGTTCATTTGCCCAAAGAAAAATGATCTAAGTTGGATCCAAAAGATAAAAAAGTGCTTGTTCATTGCATATGGTGATAATGTAAAAGTATATAACTTATGGAATCCTACAACCACTAAAATTATCTTTTCTAGAGCTAAGTTATTCAAGAAAATTAGTTATTATTTATCTTCAACAACCAAAACAAAAAGAAAAGAATTGTTTTTTTACAAAGAGTGTATTTTTAAATTAAGGAGAGAAGTGAACCTTGGAAAGATTAAAGAGATGGACATGAGGAAAAGGAAGAAAAATATGGGCTTCTAGAATTAGTTACTAATAAAACTGACAAACAGGAAGAGGTTGAATAAGATCATTATTATCAAGATCCCCATACTTATATTCTCATATGATCGACTATTGCCACACCTAACAACCTATGTTGTAATTACATGGTTAGTCAACATTTCAATAAACTCCAAGGTACTCAAACACTATTCCTTTTGTAGAAAATGCTTATAGGGAGCACACCCTTGACCCAAACAGAGATATTGGCTCAACAAGTAGAAGATCTCCAAAAGAAAATGACTAGCATGCAAACATTTAATGACAAAAAGAGACATACTAGGGAGGATATCTATCCTTTTCTTTTTGAAAGGACTTTATAACATAGTGACCACAATTACAGTGAATCCAAGGAGTAGAGATTGTGTTGTGATCACCCGGAGATGCAAGGTTACATTACAAGCGGTACCATCAAACCCCCCTCCACAGACAAGAAATTACAACATGGTCGACCAACTAAAAAAAATTCTAGCCTAAATTTCATTATTTGAGTTGCTTCGCATCTCACCGGCTCATAGGGTGGTCCTAGACAAAGCATTAAAAGTATATACTATTGCTAGAGATATAGATGAGAATGCACTTCAATCCATGGTTGCAAACTTAGCAGCTTCCAAAGTAGCATTCACTAAATGGGATGTACCTACAGACAGGCCTACACAAAATGACACTCTACACTTAGAAGCTCTTATTCACAGAAAGAGGGTTCGAAGAGTGCTCATAGATGGTGGATTCTGGATCAACATATGCATCAACAAGAGGTGGTAATTCAATATTACCCCTATCTCTTATTCGAGTACTCAATGAAGCTTCTATCATAGAAGAAGAGCCAACCATTCGGGATAATCTCCCATTCATCATTAATACAATTGACTATCCTGTGTCTTCAATTGAAGAAATTCATGAATATGAATCAAATAGAGAAACATATATACAGAGTATAATTGATTCACATGACTATGAGTTTCTATCTACACACGGTTCAAGTACATTTTCATCTCTTAGTTCTTATGACAGCCAACCAATTGAACATGATGGCATCCAATATAAAGAAATACCAATCTTCCCACCATCAGTCAAGTATGTTTACGATAATAGAATCCATATGATCTCGGAATCAACTTCTCCTATTGAAGGACAAGATCTTTGTCTCATGTATCCTCACTTAATAGACTAGGGGCGAGAAGGACAACCACAATTAGATTTATTTCAAAGTGATGAAGCTATAGCTGAATTCTTGGGTGCAAGGGATGGACTTCCTTATGATGATCATAAAGTTGGCTTTACCATTTATCTTGATAGAGCTACATACTTTGGAGAAGCAAGCTCCTCTTCCAATTCAGATGATGAAAATTAAGCAGAACATATGGTTCACAATAGATTGGACAACCTTCCCATAAACAAAGATTCCTATGTGCAATTTAATATTTGAATGAATGAGTTTCAGGGCTGATACATGCGACATGTTCTCCATCTAGCCTTACGACTTCCAGGAGTAAGTCGGAACCTAGGGGGGGAGGATGCAGTACCCCTACCCTAATCAATTTCTAATCCCAGTTTAATCTTGGTTAGTTTATCATAATATAATGTTATAGTCAGATGTTTGATTTAATGCATAGCTGTCGATGTGGTTTTCGCACTAGTTTGTATGCAAGTTATTAATTCTCCTATTTCGTGTTAGGATCTCGAGCTAACGCTTTCATTAAGTTTATATATGTATGCATGTATGACTCTTGGTTGCAGGAGATTTCCGGTACAGTGCCGCATGGGTGCGAGATTCGTCTCCGCCTGGATTTGCAGGCTTGAGTGTACCTCTTTAATCCTTAGAGTTGGATTAGGTGGTCCCGAGTTTCTCGTTTGACCATAGTCATGCTCAAGTGAGCGTCATTAGTCATCGCCAGTATTCCCTTTTGGTTGGGTTTGTAGATCATCTGTCCGATTGACTTTCTTGGTTTGTGTGCTTGCGTGTGTGGTTAAATCGAGTGATTGATCATTAATCTTTAATTGATTTAATGTGTGTTTACGCATTAGTTTATTTGGGGACTCAATCAAATAGGCTCTTTTTTTTATGTGATTAATCATTATTTGAATTGCTTGATTCAATTTAGGAGCAAGTTCAATTGAATGGTTAATTTTAATGTTAAATTTATTATGTTTATGCTTATGAAAAGATAGATTTAAATTTAATTGAAATACAAATTAATTTAATCTTGTTAGCTTTTTGAAATAGAAACGTTAAATTTCAGTTGAGTGAGAAAATCAATTGTAAATGGGAAAAGCAAGTTAAATTATTGATATAGTTTGAAAGAATTATTTTTAAATAAAATATTTTAATCCCAAAAATAAAAATTTTGGTCAAACTTCTCCATATAACCTAGACTTTTGGAAAATATTGGGGATTGAAATTTTTTGGGAAAAAATATTTTTGGAAAATATTTTGGAGGAAAATTTGGGGGTTTTGGAAGGAGGAGAAATTTCTTGAGCCTGCAGGTTGGGCTCCTCTCTAAATCTTTTCCAGGATTGCTATACGAGGTAAGATTCTAGTTTATATTTTTTGTCCCTTTGCTTATCAGAAATTGTTTTGGATTTTGAAGAAAACTGTTTGGGAAAAATTGGAATAATCTCAACTATTTGGGGAAAATGGAACAGCTGTAAATTTTATTTCCAATTCAAACCTTTCTTGTTTGTTTCCATCTCAAGTTTAGTTTTGGTTGCTCTTGTTTCAAAATCAAAAATAAAATAAAAATGAGATTGGCCGTTTGCAATGGAAATTGGTTTAAATTCCAAATTTATGCTTTCAAATTCAAACTTTAAATCAGATAATCTGCCTGGGATTTGATCAAGGAAGTTAATCCTTATTGTTTTGCTAATTTGGTGTTGTTTTGGAGAGTTTTTTCCTTCCTAAATCTGGGTATTTGTAAATATTAGAAACCCATGCTTTTTGGAAATAAAATTTAAAAAAAAAAATTATATTTAAACTATCTGTGAGACTGTGGGATTATTTTGCTGTGTGTTAAGTTTTTTTTTTTTTTTATTAATAGCAAAATTTAAAAAATATATATATAAAAAGAACTGTTTTAACCCCATCCATGTGGGAGTTTTCCCCACCACGTGGAGGGGTACTGTGTCCCTTTGGGTAGCAACGCTTCCCATGGGGGCTGCGTGCTCCCTTTGGGAACAGCAGCGCTCCCATGGGGGCTGCGTGCTCCCATTGGGAAGTAGCGCTTCCCCAAATGGAAGCGTGAGCTCACAAGCGGGGGGGCCACGTAAGGGTCCACGTGGGTACCCTCCCCCATATAAATGTTTTTTTTTAGTTTTTATAAAATTCCTTTTTTTTAATGTATTTTTTTAATCAAACAAAAAAAAATAATATTTTAATATTATTTAATGTTAATTTTTAATTAAGTTTTTAATTATGATTAATGTGGCATAAATTATAATTCATGATTAATTTGATATTAATTAATTGTATAATGAAATATATACGTTAATTAATATTCAAATTTCATTTTATGATTAACGCACTTTTTCTAATTAAATTCTAGAATTGCTAATTTCGCAATTAAATATTAATTGGTTATATTTTATTAATCTTGGATTAATAAATATATTTATTAATTAAGAGTTAATTGGGGTATTTGTCTAATTGAGGAAGTATTGATTTAAAAATTAAAATATAGAATATTATTTTATTGGGAAATTGTTGAAATCAACTATATTTATTAATTGATTATTTTTAAATAATATTTTATTCAAGAACATATCATTTGAGTAATTGAGAAGTAAATGAAATATTTTATCAATGGATATTTAGATCATTTAAACGATATACTATTGGAAATTAATAATGTATTGTTTGGAATGTTGGCGAGTTAATGGTATTTTCAATTTGTAAAATAAATGGTATAGTTATAATCCTCCTCTGTTTTGAGACATAGGTGAATGGACCATTGGAATTGTGGTATTTTACTTACTTGGTAATGGTGATTTTTCTGTCAATGCAATTCGAAAACTTAGATCATTAGAATACTTGATTGACTATTAATGTTCAAATCAATATGGGAAAATATTGTCTTGTCTAGTTATTGCCTTTGCGAGTTGAATTTTTGTATTCGCTTTTGCTTAAGTAATGGCAAGTCATTCTTTGTTTGATTGGACCCGGTCATATGGTTGATTTGGGTACCTATTTCAGACCTCTGTCTCGAGTTGACTGTTGTATTGTGGTGGTGTTGTAGTTGGTCTAATCCTTTATGTGGGTGTTGAATGTTGATTCGTGGTTGACCATAGTTTGTCAGGTCTTTGGTTAGAGTACCGTTAGTATGTGTATCTCTTGGAGTCGTGTTTGACCAAATGGTGGATTTCTCCATTTTGAACTCTGTTCAGCTGACCATGTGTATGTCTTGGTTTGAGTTCGTTTGAGTATAGTCTAGTGTTGTATGGGAAAGTGGCTTTCGATTGGGGGTGACGCCCAAAGTGCCTGCTAGGTAACCCATCAAAAGTGAGTCTAATATGTGATAGCGTAATAGTAGATTAGAATGTGAATCTCTAAGTAAGATAATTGTGCCTCGCACATGGGACAAGTGCTAACATAAACTCGACATGCTGTGAGAAGGCCTGAAATGGCAAACCATCATCCTCATCTTCATGAGAGGATGTGTGGCTCCACATAAGGCTTGGATGGGCCGGAGGTTCGGATTAGGTTGCCAGGGTAACCCAATGTATGGGGTCGAGACCTATGAAGACTTGCCATGGTAACCATACTAGGTTATGTGATGACACCTGTCCCTATGTTCGCTAGTGTGTTGTCGTATTGTCCTATTAGGAGCATGTTTGTGGGTCATCCTATTGTCTGTGCCCTTGTGAGTATCGGGTTTCATGTTAGACCTTGGGTGGTGATGACTCAGTTTTGTGGATGTGCAAATGAACCTTGGTATTAGCTTCAATTGTTATTCAGCTGGATCGTTTCCTTTTCAAGGATCGTTTATGTATTTATTGACCGATGCGATCGCTTGTATATTGTTTATGTTTCGCCTTGATGGTAGGATTGTAAATTATGAGAGCCTCATGTATTCTTAACTTTATTAATTATCAGAGGGGTCTTGCAGTTGAGCAGACCCAGAGATGTAGCCATTTAGGGGTGAACTCCGAGATCATCTTGCTGTTATGTGATTCTTATTCTCTTATGTTTCATGTTTAGTGTTAGCATGCATGAATGGCATTTTGATAGAATGTATAAGTGGTTTAGATGATGATTAATTTTAAATACATGTTCGTAGTTCTCTCTTGAATGCAGTAAATTGGAATAAGTAACAATGTAGCTTATGATAATGGAATATATTCAATTGTTGCTAAGGAAATTAAGTATGCATGAAAAGATCTCATATGTTTATGATGAAATTCTAGTGTGTTAGAATATTATATGCATGGCTTATATTTTAATGAAAAGCTTGAATGTAGATTATGAATAGATCTTAATGGATGAAACTTGGCTTGTGATTTATATTTCCATCTTTTGAAAGAAATTATCCTTGTGTAAGAATTATCTCGTTATTAAGATAATTAGCTTATTGGATTAATTGTGTGAGTTAAGTGAATTGTTAAATTTAAGTAATCTCGTTGGGAAAATCTTAAGGTGTTAGTTGTTGTCTTCCACTGTGTAATTTCAAATTTGATATTTCATTGTATCATTTTGTCGTGTTTAACTTTTAAAAGAAAATTTATTGGACTCTATTCTTGTGTTATGGCTTAATCCCTTCGAGGTTTCCTGACGAGGCATTACAGTGATAATGTAAAAGGATATAACCTATGGAATCCTACAACCACTAAAATTATCTTTTCTAGAGATAAGTTATTCAAGAAAATTAGTTATTATTTATCTTCAACAACCAAAAGAAAAAGAAAAGAATTGTTTTCTTACAAAGAGTGCATTTTTAAATTAAGGAGAGAAGTGCACCTTGGAAAGATTAAAGAGATGGACATGAGGAAAAGGAAGAAAAATATGGGCTTGTAGAATTAGTTACTAATAAAACTGACAAACAGGAAGAGGTTGAATACGATCATTATTATCAAGATCCCCATACTCATATTCTCATATGATCGACTATTGCCACACCTAACAACCTATGTTGTAATTACATGGTCAGACAACATTTCAACAATCTCCAAGGTACTCAAACACTATTCCTTTTGTAGAAAATTCTTATAGGGAGCACACACTTGACCCAAACAGAGATATTGGATCAACAAGTAGAAGATCTCCAAAAGAAAATGACTAGCATGCAAACATTTAATGACAAAAAGAGCTATACTAGGGAGGATATTTGTCCTTTTCCTTTTGAAAGGACTTTATAACATAGTGACCACAATTACAGTGAATCCAAGAAGTAGAGATTGTGTTGTGATCACCTGAAGATCCAAGGTTACATTACAAGGGGTACCATCAAAACCCCCTCCACGGACAAGAAATTATAATATGGTCGACCAACTAAAAAAAAATCCAGCCTAAATTTCATTATTTGAGTTGCTTCACATCTCACTGGCTCATATGGTGGTCCTCGACAAAGCATTAAAAGTATATATTGTTGCTAGAGATATAGATGAGAATGCACTTCAATCCATTGTTGGAAACTTGGCAACTTCCAAAGTAGCATTCACTAAATAGGATGTACCTACAAAAAGGCATATGCAAAATGATAATTCAATATATGCATCAACAAGAGGTGGTAATTCAATATTACCCCTATCTCTTATTCAGGTACTCAATGAAGCTTCTATCATAGACGAAGAGCCAACCATTAGGGATAATCTCCCATTCATCATTAATACAATTGACTAGCCTCTGTCTTCAATTGAAGAAATTCATGAATATGAATCAAATAGAGAAACATATATAGAGAATATAATTGATTCACATGACTATGAGTTTCTATCTACACACGGTTGAAGTACATTTCCATCTATTAGATCTTATGACAGCCAACCAGTTGAAGATGATGGCATCCAATATAAAGAAATACCAATCTTCCCACCATCAGTCAAGTATGTTTGCAAAAATAGAATCCATATGATCTTGGAATCAACTTCTCCTATTGATGGACAAGATCTTTGTCTAATGTATCCTCACTTAATAGATTGGGGGTGAGAAGGACAACCACAATTAGATTTGTTTCATAATGATGAAGCTATAGCTGAATTCTTGGGTGCAAGGGATGGACTTCCTTATGATGATCATAAAGTTGGCTTTTCCATTGATCTTGATAGAGCTACATACTTTGGAGAAGCAAGCTCCTCTTCCAATTCAGATGATGAAAATTAAGTAGAACATATGGTTCACAACAAATTGGACAACCTTCCCATAAACAAAGAGCAGTCAACATTACTAGTTGAAGAAACCAAAGAGATCAATATTGGAAATGTTGAGACTGTACACAAGATACACCTGGCAAAGCCTCTGAATCCAATGGAACAAAAAAATTCATTCAATTTTTCACACAAAGGCCAATCAACTTTGCATGGTCTTATTCTGATATGCCAGGGTTAGACACCAAGTTAGTCTTGCATCATCAGCCATTACTTCCTGGAGTAAAACCATACAAGCAAAAACTTAGAAAGATGCATCCTCATATAGCTCTGTTGGTCAAGATTGAATTGCAGAAATTGTTGGATGTGGGTTTCATCAGACCTGTCACCCATAGACTATGTTGAATGGATCTCTACTCTAGTCTCAGTAACCAAACATACTAGCGATATCAGAATCTGTACTGACTTTAGAGATCTCAACAAAGCCTACCAAAACTATGACTTTACACTCCCTAACATAGAAATGATTGTGGATTTCACAGTTGGCAATGGAATGCTATCACTCATCATTGGTTTTTATGGTTAGAATCAGATCAAGATTGCACGAGAAGATCAACATAAAACAACTTTCACATGTCCATGGGGAAACTATTGCTGGAACGTGATTCCATTTAGCCTTAAAAATGTTGGTGCTACACATCAGAGGGCAATGACCACTTTATTTCATGACATGATACACAAAATCGTGGAAGACTATGTAGATGATTTACTGGCTAATTCCAAATCAAGGGATGGTCATCCGGATGTCGTGGCTAAAATATTTAATAGACTTGAACAATACAATGTCAGTCTCAATCCCAAAAAGTGTATGTTTGGAGTAACATCTGGAAAACTCTTGGGGTTCATTGTATCAAACCGCGGCATAAAAATAGATCCAGAAAAAGGTGAAAGTTATACTAGACATGTTGTCACCCACCACACTCAAGAAACTAAGAAGTATGCAAGGGAGACTATAATCCATAAGATGCTTCATTGCACAATTGGAAAACAAGTGTCAACCATTTCAACATCTTTTGAAGAAAGGTGTCACGTTCAAATGGACAGAACAATACCAAGAGGCATTTCAAACACTAAAAAAAATTAAAGTCCAATTAGCCCTACTATATATTTATTGAAAGAGGATAAATAGTCAAAAGAGAATTTCAAGTTAAAGAGTTATCAAAGATACATTTTTTGGGAGATTATGAGCTATTGTGGTTGAGGTGGTTAATAAAAAGTCATATTATATTTTATTAAAGAAAAACCATTTTTTTAATTATTTTATTTTCTAAATATCAAAATGGTTAGAAAACAACACAAATCTTAGATAATGATGAACTCCAAGCATGAGTGATAACAGTAAAAGAGGTTGAACCAAAGTCCATAATGATGATAACTCTAAATCATGTCTTCAACTAAAGCTCATCCAACAATGGTTTCAAACATAATATCACGAGATTAAATTTTTATTCATTCTATCATTAAGGTACACTTCTCTTGCTTTTAATAAAATGACACTTTCATCGTCAACAAATAATTAAATTCTCTCAACTTGCAATGTGTTGAAATATCAATTAAGTATTTTGAATTTTCATCTCAAATTTATAATTATGTTTGTCACTATTTTGTAATAGATTACAGGTCGTATGATTTATGCTATAAATGTAAAACACAACCTATATGACAATAGGGACAATCATATGTTTTAAATGATCTTAGAAATATATTAAATGTTTATCATGACAATAGATACATACAAATTTTCAGATACATATGTTTTAAATATCATAGCAGAAAACTAATTGTTTGATTCAAATAAATAGATATCTGAAGTCTATTTTGAGGAAACATATGTTTGATATGATTTTAGAAATATATTAAATTTCAATGGTGGCAATAGATTGAACCATCCCTTCCAGAAAACTATTGGGTTGGTCAACAGAAATCCACCTCTCAGAGAAAGGTGCTCGAGGTTTTTACATATACAGTTTACAAATATAGATATCAGGATTACGAAAAATTCCACAAAATAAAATTCGATCACACGACACTGTGGCACAAACATTTAAAACAGGGTGGTGTTGAGGGAGAGTTTCCAATTGCCTCCATAAATTTCCTTCCCAATCATATTGCTCTATTCCTTTACTTGTAAATGCAATTAGTCGTTGAAAGGCATACATAACATCGAGGCAAGAATTAGGAATAGACATATTTATTGTTGTCCATGCTCTTGTGGTGGGATCAAATCTTTGACATCTATTAATATCAATGACATAAAACATTCCTTCAATAAAAACACCCCTACAGCTGTACATTCCCTGGTGCATCTTAGGAAGAAGCTCCCACTTGTCTTCATCTACTTTATAAACTGCTGCTTCACGAAGTTCATTGAGACCATTATCATTTCCTCCCGCAATGTAAATCGATCCATCAGGTGAGGCACAACATGCAAACTCTAGGTTTGCAGGTCTGGGGGTGGGAAATTCAGCACCATGCTTCCATATACTAGGTAAAAAATCATATATCAAAAACAATGGAGTTAAATGGCGTGACTGGCCCAGCACAACAATCTTATGATTCACATTTATAATCTTATGAACGATTGCGTTTGTGGGAGGGAGCAGTTTACGTGATCGATCAGTAGGATCGTATATAGATATGCTAATATGATCCTCGAGAAAACATATATATTTCTTAGTCAGCCCAAACTTAATTCTATCCTGATAAAACTGAAAACTTTCCAACATTTCTTTGGCAGGTTCCAACAGCTGCCTAATTTTTGAGTGACATATGTATGGGACTCTTATTAAGATGTCTCGAAATATTTGCTCAGGGAGTTCCCGCAAAAAATCCATCATCAACTTTTTCTTCTTAAGGATATGAAGCTTTAGAGTGTGTACAAATTCGAAGAATTATACCGAGTTGTTGGATCTGTAGACGTTGCTTTATACCTGCAAACGCTTCTCCAGATTTAAAGGTCACCACGTTTGGGGATTCCTTATAATAGAGACTAAATTAACCGTAAAATATTTATGTAATTTATATATATATATCACATATAAACGAAATATTTCTATTATTTACGAACTACTTAGAATAAAACCGAGGGTGGCTAATCTATGCTACCATTTTAGACCTCCATTGAGACAATTACTGCATATTTTAATTACAATATTAGTCTTCATGAAGGGCAATATACATATATATTAGACCCTTGGAAAACTTCCCCAGAAAATCTCTCCAGAATAATTATTCTATTGGCAGGTTGGTAATCTTTTAACTTTCTTCTCAGTTTGGGTTTCTTTTGGTTTGTGCGTCCAGTCACTTTATTTTACATTAATTAATTGTGCATTGTAATTATATATATAGTGATTTTGAAATCATTTTCACCAATAGCTTTTTCCTGACTGATGTTACAGCTGCAATTTAAATGAGATCCCTGTACCTGATAACTTCCATTATATGTTCAGGAATTACAAAGCTCCCTACATAGATACAGATATTTGTGAAATAACAGTAAACAGACGTAAGAGGGGAACAAGAAATATTTAGTATTTCATGTTAAGTTGATCGAGTCATGGTAGTATCAGCATGAGTGATTTCAGAGAAATTTTTAGTATTTCATGAAATATGAAATTATGAACATTTGTTATATGAAATTAGTGTTAAACGAATTATTCATGCTATGAAAGAATGGTCCATCTGAACCAATACTCAAGAAGGAAATAGTCTATTGTTCAACAGTTTACTGAGTTTGGAATAAAGTTGAACTTTGAGTTTTTGAATTTATATTTGAGAGTGAAGTTCTTAGAACACCAATTCAACATAAATTTAATTTTCTACTACATTCTGTGCAAAATATTAAAGCTTCTTATGCCCTAGATAGGGCATAGGTAGAGAAGATAGCAAAACTTTTACTTAATAACTAAAGTATCAAATAATTAAAGTTCTTTCTTCTTGGCACAAATATTTTCTAAGCATAAAAAAACTTCATAACATTGGAAGACAAGGGCTGCAAGCAGCGAAGTTCCTGCCAGTCTTTGCTTTTGTTTCTGCTGCACAAACTTTTTATGCACCAATAAAATCTCTGGGAGGCAATGCATGTGATAAAGCTTTTTCACACTTTCCAAATGCATGTTTCTTTCATCTGTTTCATTCAAAAAAAATTGTGTAAAGATTTAGTAGTTTGAATAATAAAAATCATCAGACACAACAGAAGACCAATAGTTAATAACTTAATACACAGAAGTAAGCTAGAGAGCATCCCAACGATTGGCTTCCACATCAAACAATGCCCTAAGTATAGGCCAAAGTTAGGCCAGACATTCCTTTCATGAAGTTGCAGAGACTCAAACTTTCATATCAGCATTTGGTAATAGACCCATGAGCTATGCTCAAACTCCAGAAAACCTTGAATTAAGGGATGGGATTTGGCATACAAAATTGAAGCCATGGATTATGCCCAAGAACAAATACTAGTATTTTAGAACTCCAGCAATAAAATACCCATTCACTATATCTTTATAAAGCATCATTTACCACTGACTGTTTCCCCTCCCTATGGAGGTTCTATAGTTGAGTTGAGCCACTCAATCCTCAACCACCACTCATCATTTACTCATGTAGGGACGCAGTTGAAGCGCCTCACTGCTCCATTCTCACACAGATATTATTACAGATATTATTGGAGTGATTTGTGTGGAATAGCACAACAAATGGGGAAAAAGAGAGTTGCAGATGAGGGAAGATAAAAGCCTTCCCTCAGTCACCGCATTTCTTCCTTCCATTTACTTGTACAGGTTTTATTGTGGATATCCAAAGGCTTGACATACCTTGTCAAGTTTTTTATTTGACAGTGCTATTAAATAATTACCTAGAGTTTGAGTCAATATTTTTAATGGACTTTAGAAAGATAAGTAGAAAGATAAGTAGAGAGCATTTGACAGTCGATGGGAAGGGAAATGTAACATTCTCTTTTTGAACCACAAACACTGAACTGTTAGTCGTTGACATGGATTAGGGTTGACTGGATTCTGTCAACTCTTGGATTTTGTTATTCTTTTAGTTTGTCAGCTAGTTTTAGTTGTGTCAATTGAATAAGGAATGGTGCAGTTATTCCATTAGCTGTCTTCCCTTAAATTAGGGAATCAACTTCAATTAAATTTTGGGTAAGTGTTTGTCAATAGCTAGCATTGAACGTGGTATATGTGGAACGCTTGAGTTGAAGATTACCTAGGTTGTGCTGGGAAGAGGAAAGGCATAATTGATTATCATAAACACAAAAACTTCATTCTGTTCACAGAAATTGGATGCTGCTACAACAGCTTTTTGCTTGAGACAACTTTTTTTCCTTGCAAAAAAATTGAAGATGATTTATGTCGTATTCTTTTGTTGCGTTGCAAATCCTCTAGGTGATTTTTGCCATCTTGTACCTTTGCACATATATTTGCTTCCGAGGCAGTTAGGGTTAAAATTTGCAAACGTAGATGTCTGGTGGGCAACCCAATATCTGCCACCTGCTTGACCGTCGAGGGAGGATGGGGGGCCTTGTACGCAAGATATCAAAATCCTGTCCTGTCAAGCAAGTATGCAAGATGTCAAAGTACTGTCGAAGGATGTGGATTATTAACGGATTTCGTCTGATCCTTGAAAACCCCATATCCCTGCAACGCACCGACAGAGCTATCCCTTTTTGTTGGCCATGTGTTTCTAGCGACTGCGCTCTGCCAAAGTTCTATTTTGGCAGCCCCTGCACCTCCCTCTGGAGTCGTGCGTTCTCTCCCGTTGAGAACTGCGCGAACCCCTGCAAACCCTCGACAACACCAGTAGTTAAACGCCACAAAATTTGTCAAGAATATTTTGCTTAACTAATACGCAAGTTTAACGGTTTGAACATTAGCAAATGCAAAAATATTTGAGAATAATTATTTTTGATTGGTGCATTGGCATTGCATAAATCACTAGTTAATAAAGAGGCCTCCGCTATAGTCCCTGCGGGCAGGAACTAATAATCCAGTAAATCAGCAAGGTAATCTCGTCAAAATTCACAGTGAGATCACATTAAGTCTTTCAGAAATACTATATTTTTTTACAGCTTATAAACAGATTACAAATATATAGAACACATTACAAATCTATTAATATAAGGAACTTGTGTGAACAAAAATTACTTCTATCATTTTACAATTCTTATAAAGTCGTGTATATATAAAGTCATTCATTACTACAGTCAAACTATAATATTTGGAATTGAGTTTATTAGACTATTTAGGGGACAAATAAGTTTATAAGTCTATTTAGAGGACAAGTAAGTAGTGGAAATAAGGCTTCATGTGGATTACCATGTGGGTTTAGATCGACATCCACAAGCACTGCCATGTAAGAAAACTAGTTCCTTAAAAAAATTGATTCTTTCTATCCTCAATGAAGACGATCCGTTATGTGTCAATGATGATTCATCCAAGGTATCTGAAACTTGGTTGTTTGGATGGATGACTTTTTATGGGGCGGATCAACCACGAAAAGTGGCATGACACGTTGGTGGTAGTGGTTGGTTTTGTTGTATGGCACCTCAATAGATTGCTACATACACCTATGTGAATATATATAGTAAGTCATTTATTATTTGAAAATAAGCTTATTAGTCTATTTAGGAGAGAGGGGTTGGTAGTGGTGGATCCTATGTTCGAGGATCCACATGGAGCACCACATAGGTCTAGATCAATATCCACGAGCATTGCCAAGTAGGAAAACTAGTTCTCTAAATAAAAATAAAAACTTTAGCCTTCATGGAGGAGACCTACCATGTGTGAAATGGCAATTCATACAATTGTCCAAACCTTTGCCATTTGGATGTATGAACATTCATGGGGCAGCTCAACCATGACAAGTGGCATAGAACTTTGGTGGTACTGGCTAATTTTTCCACATGTCGGTCGAACAATCTACCACCCTCTGTGCTCGACAATGCAAATTAAACATGTTTTGCCTCCTCACTCCATTCCAACTAGCCACATTAACTATGTGTCCCTTTGCATTTACTCGATCTATTTAGTGTGCAATATCCAACAAAGGGTCCATTAAATGTTTCATTTTATTGCAGATCATTCCCACTTTCCCTCCCTTCTTTCACACATATTATGGAGTGTTTGTGACCTTTCCCTCTGGAACATGTTCAACTCAGTTCATTGAAAATCCTATTCTCACACCAGAAGATGTTTAGCTCTATGAATTCTTTGGCATTTTTCCAAAGGTTGGTTTGATGTTATCCTTTCCTCATCTTGCAAGTGTTCTCTCTATCACTGAAGGTATGTGTTCATCTATTTTTTTACACACTTTATTCTCCTTGTAGGTACAGGGTATCAAATTCACTTCACTACACAAATGTTAGCATATCTGGAGAGTGGTTAATGGGAGATATCACACCTTGATAGTAGTTAACATAAGATTTCACTCTAGCCAAATTTTCTTTATACCTTGTATGTCATTCTTAATTGTGTATGATGTCCCATTAACATATAACCAATTTATAACTATTTACCATGACTGATAATGTCCTAAATGCCCTAAATTCCTCTTGTGATCAATCATTAAAGAGTGCTTGTGTATTTGTGTTTAAATGTAATTTTTATAAAATTTAATGTGGAAATATATTTTAATGATTTTATTTGGCAATTCAATAACTGTAAAGATAAATGGGTCTTATATGTTTTCATTTTAATATGCTTTTCATAATTAGGGCATATAGGTGAAATTGGGGAATTAAAAATATAATATATTCTATTAGTTTAAAAAATTGAAATGTTCATCATGTTTTATAAGGGCAAATTAGTTCATTTTTATTATTAAGCTTATTTTGGAGTTTTGATTTCTCAAAACCCTCATTATAACGTCATTTGGCCCTTGGTCTGCTGGTGAATTTGAAAGGTTCTTAATGAGCCAACCAAGGATCAAGTCTTGTTGAGTGCAAGGATCTAACATCTAACGAGGACGAGGTTGGGATCATGCCCTAGTAAAATTTGGTCCAGTGGATAGCTCACAATCCTTGGCTCTTGGCCAAAGAGGTTCTTGTGCTCAGACTTAGGTGACCAAAATGGATTTAAGGACAAACATCCATAAAATTAACCCTCCTTATGTGGAGATTTTTAAATGGTGATTGTGGGAGAAATTTTGTGGTGATTTTTGCTTTGTGTTAGGATTGGGGAAGTTTGTATTCTCCTCCATGGATTTGTGCTTCCATTCGATGTGTTGAAATAAATTCATGTTTGAATTTTTTGGGCAATTTTGACGTAGGTGCTTCAATTCTTCATTTTTCTCCTTGTTTTTTTATTTTTTAATGGTTGCAAATGGAATTAGGATGTACAAGCCTTTATTTACTCAAAAATAATTAATTTTAATATACTAGTTTATTTGATTTAAGAAATTTTTGTAAACATTGCATTTAGAAATGTTTTGTCATGCCAAAATTTTAATTGAATGGGAAAATTGAGTATTTTATTATGAAAATTGAGTGTTGGATGCATAGAGACCAAAAGTGTGTTTTTACACTTTTGACGTTTAAAAAACTTCAAAATTTTGTGTTCTTTGGGGTATTTTCATGGTGGAAAACACAATTCGCTAATTTTCGGAAAAAGGTTTGGACAAGAGGAAATGGTGGAATATTTGTTAGTTCTAGATTAAATATAATGTGAAATGATAATTTTAGTATAGGAAATTTTGAATTAGATTGATTTGGATCCCATCTCACTATGTTATTAAGAATTGTGAAATTGTGCTTAAGTGATGAATGAAATGTGAAATTGGCATCGTGTTTTACTTTTTTTCCTCGCTCATGTAGTATGGGATTATCTTAGGGTGTGGGCATTAGAGTTGGTTGGTTGAGTGAATCTGAATGGGGACTAGGGCACAAAGTGGCTGCTAGGATAACCTATTGGAGAGTTATGTATAATAAGTGAAAACTAAATAAAACATAGGTAATAAAACTAAGATAATTTGATATCATTATCATGCCTAGAGTGCTAGTAAATACGTAGGATGATTTGGGATGACCTAGGGGTTTTGGGGGTGTTTATTTGGTTTGATAAAGTCTCCTCGTCTTGATGAAAATTGCAGAACGGAAATTAAAATCAATAGGAAAAATAGAAAACAAGGGGGAAAATAAGAAATGTATCAGAGGATAACTCTACTTGAAAATTATGGTGATTTAATAAGATTAGATGTTCCATGGATTATGGTGATTTATATGTCAAAATTTTAATTGCAATTCATATAAAAATGACATTTATCTTCATTTTCATATTCATTAGCAATAGACATTTGACAATGTTGTTGCCATGAAGGTTATGAGCGCACTTTATATAAGAATATTTGATTTGGTTTAGTTGAACAAACAATTTTTACATTTCACTTGCAAGAATGCTTTTAGTCAACTTCTTCTTTTGGGTTACATACTTCCTCTTCTTGATGTTGGATTATTAAGTGTAATCTAAAATATCGATAAAAAAACACAATTAATTTTATAAATATTCATGCAAATAATTTCGATGTCAAATTAAGTAAAAAATTATATTTGTTATATTTCAACTGAGAATTCACTGAAGGAGCTCAAATGATTGAATGTATAGGAGTAGATTCATTCTTGAATGCTCGGAGTATTCATAAATGTAACATATAAGAGTCACTCCACTCGGGCGATTCTTTTTAACTCATGGAGGAACCTATAGATACTTAAAAATGTCTCACTAATCATGTACTAATTATTGGTCTAATTAATTGACTAATTCTTTAATTATTTAATTAAGCTAATTATTTTTCCTCAATTGACTAAATCATTATCATTCAACATTTCTACTTATCAAATTTCCATTCTTTAATTAATTTAATCATTTAACCCCTTTCTCAAATATTAATTAAATATTAATTATTTAATTAATTACAATTAATTTCCTTAATTAAATAATATTTATTATTTAATTACTTGTAATTCTAATGTTTAAATTATTTCATTTAAATTATTTAAAATTAATTATTTCACTCTTCCAATTCCCCAAATTCGAATTTCGAATAATTCCATTTCTCTCAAATTCACAATTCCCCAAATACCAATTTCAATTACTTTCATCTAATTCCAAATCATCAAATTAACATTTCACCAAATCTCCAGTTGGATGAATTTCAATAAATTTTAGGTGCATTTAGAATTCGAAAATCCAAATTGAAAATGAAAATCAAATTCAATTTTAAAGTCCTATAGCACATGTTGAAATATTAACTAATTGATCAAATCAGTTAACTCAGTTATGTCTTCAATCTCCCATTTTCACTCCAAATAATCTTTTCAAACTAATCAATGTAATCAATCATCTATTCAATCAATCCAATCAATTGGCTAATCTAGTCAAACCACTATCCAATCTATTTAGTTGACTACTCAATCAATTTGGTTAACAAATCAATCAATTTGGTTAACAAATAAATCAACTCTGTTAACTGATCAATCTAAATCAGTTCACTCCCAATCAGAGCTTGAGTTCAAAATCCCATCTCATCTCTCATGTAAATTTATATAAACAAAATCATTTTCTCAATTCAAGCTAGATCACAACTCATTAAAATAATTGTCATCTTTATGCGAGAAATCTCAGTGCAATATTTGAGAGCCACCTACACCAGGAATTTGGAGAAGAGAAATGGAAGCAAAAATGTGGAATAGGGAGTTTAAATTAGTTTAATTCTTCCATTTATTTCATTTATTATATTTCATTATGTTTGATTTTAGATAGATTAGTTAAGGATCTGTGATCATCCTTATTTCCTAATTAGCTTAATTTACATGATTCCAAGCATGAAAACAATGGTAAACCCGATGTGAATTTATAGTGACTAAATTATCTTTTTTTATTTTTGTCATTTGTAGATATGTACAGAATAGAAAAATGGAATCATACTTGCATACACAAAATTTGCAATTGCACATATTAATGCGCAATTGATGTTGTTTTGTTTCACATTTGCTATTAGATTGATTCTCAATAGATTCTGTCCATGTCAGAATCAACGAACTTCTTTCTTCTGTCTTTTTCCTTTGTTTAAAATAATTTCCAAAATTGTCACGTTTAAGTAATGTGCAATTGCTTAGTCATAAATTTGCATTTGACTAGACATTAATTCGCATTTGCTAGTAGATTTGTTCGCAATTTCTTAGTAGTTAATTCACATTTTCCAGGAAAGGTCAAAATGTTTTTGTCCTATTTTCTCTGTCTTTCTGTCAATAATTAGCTCTGTTTCTACAAACAGAGAGGTCAAAGTTGTAATGAAGAGGAAAAATTAGGCTAGAAAGCCCACCATGTTGTAACAACCTTTTGGTTTTCCTATAGGGAAAGATTAGACAATATTTCTTTTGGTGCTCTTAAAAAGACCAAACAAACATTCTTCTTTTCAATACCTCACCATTGCTATGATGGATAAAATGAACACCATGTCTTTTGGAGCAACATCTCCAATAGTTTAGACAATATTGCAATGAAAGTTTAAAAATAACTTTTAGAGAGTATAGCCCAAACCAAAATTAGGAATAAAAAATACTACACTAGTAAACAGATTCAAAGTTGTGTCTGGATTTAGAATGGACTTCATTTAATTGTACTATATTTTGTGCATATGGAGAAATTTAATATTGTCATATTATTGTGTTGTAGGTGAGAACCCCTTTAGAGAACACGATCCTTGTAATGAAGGATGCACATAAAATTAGGTTAATTTGTGCTCCCTCATGTTTTGTTAGAATGCATATTGGAACCATAATTTTTGTTTTGTATTATGGAAGTGAAATTTGGCCTTGCAGTTGTGAATAGATTTTCCCAAATTGTGGCAAAGTATTTAAAACAAGAGAAACTATTAGAATAAATAAAAGCAATTGTTGGGATCTAAGACAAAATTCTAGTATAATTTGTCCTTCTCACTTTGTTATTTCTATTATTGACTTTTCAACTTTCTATTTCTTATCAATTGTAAAGTTTTTTATAGGTTTTTTTTTTAAGTTAGTGTGTTCTAGTTTATTACATATACATTTGTAATCACTTATAAAATTAAAAGATCACTTTTTTAATAATTTTTAATGATTTTTTTTTATCTAATTTCAATTTTAAAATGGAAAAAAATATTATAAGAAATATTAATGTTTATTAAACAATCATTAAATTTCAATATAAAGGTTTACATAACAATAATTGGATGAGCGTGTAATATAAGGATTCATGATATAAGAAACATGTTTATTTATATGAGTAAATGAAAGAGGAGTGCATAGTTTTCATAATTTTTATATTAATCAAATAATATTACACAATTTTATATATATATATATGAGCAATGTTAAAAATATGGAAAATCCAAAATTAGAAAAGATGTTTGAATAGTAAGATTGTAAATTTTAAGTCACTATTAATCATATGATAATGCACATTTACAAATTCACCAAGTACTACAACAATGTCACAAACATGAAAATACCAAAACAAGAAAAAGGTGAGAAAATAATAAGTCTATAGTGCTTACCTGCATAAGCTTACACAATCTGTAATTGTGTACCTAGCTCTTGTTTACACAAAAAAAGAAACATTTATTTTATGAGAGTGAAAAGAGAAGGTAATTGTTTTCTGTTTGATGGTCATTTCTAAACATTTTTCTGATTGTCACCTACCTAACTCATTAAAATTAATTCAAGATGAATCCAACAACTTGTTAGCCTCTTCTAATGCTCTCATCTTATTTTTTAATAAGTTGTTTCATTAGGAACAATCTCTCTGCTCTCACTTGGCACTCACATAGCTCTTTTAAGTTGTACAACTCTCTATAATACTCATGCCACACTCTTCGTTAAGACTTACTGTCGACTTATCTTTCTCAAGCTTCTTAGGTGATATTTTTATTGTTGTATTGTGATATTTCAGAATTAGAAATAAATTTAATTTTAGTTTCTATGTTGAATGCTAGTGGATTGCATGTAACATTATACAAACATGGTTGCAAATTGCTAAGAGGAAACTTTTTGGTAGCAAGGGGGACAAGGAAGTGGGCTCTATTTAAGCTTGAAGCCATTACTATTGTAAAATCCACCAATGTAAGTAAATACAAAAAAATATTAACATATTGCGGTACAATAGATTGGGTCACATTAGTGAGAATAGGTTAAAAAACTTTTTGAATAAAAATTTGGTAGATCATTTTTTCCATTTTGATGCAAGAGATTTGAACTTTTTGAACATTATGTGGTTGGTAGAAAAAATAAAAATCATTTCCTTCAATTAGTAATAAATCTAGGAGTAAATTGGAAATTATTTACTCGTGTTTTTGGACCAATGGATATTGAATGAATTAGAAGATATAGATGTTTTGTTTCCTTAATTGATAAAGTTTCTAGACACGTGTGGTTACTTTTTTTATTGAATGAATTTGAAGTTTTCACTAAATTAAAAGATTTTAAGGCCTTAGTTGAAAAAAAAAAAATTGAAAAATTAAGGTTTTAAGAATTGATAATGGAAGAGAATATTGTTCTAAGAAATTTGTTGAAATTTGTAAGAATGCATGAATTGTTGAAAAAAATAATATTTTGTATACTTAATAAATAGAAATAGTACAATGGATGAATTAGACAATAATGGAAAGATCTAAAAGTATGTTAAGTGGTTCACAAATTTATAAATGCTTTTGGGAAAAAGCTACAACAACTACTTGTTACTTATTAAATAGATCTCCCTGTAAGGCTCTTGAAACAACATGTTATGAATGATGTGTACATATTTAAGAAACCTTTTGTTTCACATTCAAGGGCATTTGGCAATGAGGTTTATGTTCATGTGCCCAAAGAAAAATGATCTAAGTTGGATCCAAAAGATAAAAAAGTGCTTTTTCATTGCATATGGTGATAATGTAAAAGTATATAACTTATGGAATCCTACAACCACTAAAATTATCTTTTCTAGAGATAAGTTATTCACGAAAATTAGTTATTATTTATCTTCAACAACCAAAAGAAAAAGAAAAGAATTATTTTTTTACAAAGAGTGCATTTTTAAATTAAGGAGAGAACTGTACCTTGGAAAGATTAAAGAGATGGACATGAGGAAAAGGAAGAAAAATATGGGCTTCTAGAATTAGTTACTAATAAAACTGACAAATACGAAGAGGTTGAATACGATCATTATTATCAAGATCCACATACTTATATTCTCATATGATTGACTATTGCCACACCTAACAACCTATGTTGTAATTACATGGTCAGACAACATTTCAACAATCTCCAAGGTACTCAAACACTATTCCTTTTGTAGAAAATGCTTATAGGGAGCACACCCTTGACCCAAACAGAGATATTGGCTCAACAAGTAGAAGATCTCCAAAAGAAAATGACTAGCATGCAAACATTTAATGACAAAAAGAGATATACTAGGGAGGATATCTATCCTTTTCTTTTTGAAAGGACTTTATAACATAGTGACCACAATTACAGTGAATCCAATGAGTAGAGATTGTGTTGTGATCACCCGAAGATCCAAGGTCACATTACAAGTGGTACCATCAAACCCCCCTCCATGGACAAGAAATTACAATATGGTCGACCAACTAAAAAAAACTCCAGCCTAAATTTCATTATTTGAGTTGCTTCGCATCTCACCGGCTCATAGGGTGGTCCTAAAAAAAGCATTAAAAGTATATACTGTTGCTAGAGATATAGATGAGAATGCACTTCAATCCATGGTTGGAAACTTGGCAGCTTCCAAAGTAGCGTTCACTAAATGGGATGTACCTACAGATAGGCCTACGCAAAATGACACTCTACACTTAGAAGCTCTTATTCACAGAAACAGGGTTCGAAGAGTGCTCATAGATGGTGGATTTTGGATCAACGTATGCATCAACAAGAGGTGGTAATTCAATATTACCCCTATCTCTTATTCGAGTACTCAATGAAGCTTCTATCATAGAAGAAGAGCCAACCATTCGGGATAATCTCCCATTCATCATTAATACAATTGACTATCCTCTGTCTTCAATTGAAGAAATTGATGAATATGAATCAAATAGAGAAACATATATAGAGAGTATAATTGATTCACATGACTATGAGTTTCTATCTACACATGGTTGAAGTACATTTTCATCTCTTAGTTCTTATGACAACCAACCAATTGAACATGATGGCATCCAATATAAAGAAATACCAATCTTCCCACCATCAGTCAAGTATGTTTGCGATAATAGAATCCATATGATCTTGGAATCAACTTCTCCTGTTGAAGGACAAGATCTTTGTCTCATGTATCCTCACTTAATAGACTAGGGGCAAGAAGGACAACCACAATTAGATTTATTTCAAAGTGATGAAGCTATAGCTGAATTCTTGGGTGCAAGGGATGGACTTCCTTATGATGATCATAAAGTTGGCTTTACCATTTATCTTGATAGAGCTACATACTTTGGAGAAGCAAGCTCCTCTTCCAATTCAGATGATGAAAATTAAGCAGAACATATGGTTCACAACAGATTGGACAACCTTCCCATAAACAAAGATTCCTATGTGCAATTTAATATTTGATTGAATGAGTTTCAGGGCTAATACATGCGACATGTTCTCCGTCTAGCCTTACGACTTCCAGGAGTAAGTCGGAACCTAGGGGGGGAGGATGCAGTACCCCTACCCTAATCAATTTCTAATCCCGGTTTAATCTTGGTTAGTTTATCATAATATAATGTTATAGTCAGATGTTTGATTTAATGCATAGCTGTCGATGTGGTTTTCGCACCAGTTTGTATGCAAGTTATTAATTCTCCTATTTCGTGTTATGATCTCGAGCTAACGCTTTCATTAAGTTTATATATGTATGCATGTATGACTCTTGGTTGCAGGAGATTTCTGGTGCAGTGCCGCATGGGTGCGAGATTCGTCTCTGCCTAGATTTGCAGGTTTGAGTGTACCTCTTTAATCCTTAGAGTTGGATTAGGTGGTCCCGAGTTTCTTGTTTGACCATAGTCATGCTCAAGTGAGCATCTTTAGTCGTCACCAGTATTCCCTTTTGGTTGGGTTTGCAGATCATTTGTCCGATTGACTTTCTTGGTTTGTGTGCTTGCGTGTGTGGTTAAATCGAGTGATTGATCATTAATCTTTAATTGATTTAATGTGTGTTTACGCATTAGTTTATTTGGGGACTCAATCAAATAGGCTCTTTTTTTTATGTGATTAATCATTATTTGAATTGCTTGATTCAATTTAGGAGAAAGTTCAATTGAATGGTTAATTTTAATGTTAAATTTATTATGTTTATGCTTATGAAAAGAAAGATTTAAATTTAATTGAAATTTAAATTAATTTAATCTTGTTAGCTTTTTGAAATAGAAACGTTAAATTTCACTTGAGTGAGAAAATCAATTGTAAATGGGAAAAGCAAGTTAAATTATTGATATAGTTTAAAAGAATTATTTTTAAATAAAATATTTTAATTCCAAAAATAAAAATTTTGGTCAAACTTCTCCATATAACCTAGACTTTTGGAAAATATTGGGGATTGAAATTTTTTGGGGAAAAATATTTTCGGAAAATATTTTGGAGGAAAATTTGGGGGTTTTGGAAGGAGGAGAAATTTCTTGAGCCTGCAAGTTGGGCTCCTCTCTAAATCTTTTCCAGGATTGCTATACGAGGTAAGATTCTAGTTTATATTTTTTGTCCCTTTGTTTATCAGAAATTGTTTTGGATTTTGAAGAAAACTATTTGGGAAAAATTGGAATAATCTCAACTATTTGGGGAAAATGGAACAGTTGTAAATTTTATTTCCAATTCAAACCTTTCTTGTTTGTTTCCATCTCAAGTTTAGTTTTGGTTGCTCTTGTTTCAAAATCAAAAATAAAATAAAAATGAGATTGGCTGTTTGCAATGGAAATTGGTTTAAATTCCAAATTTATGCTTTCAAATTCAAACTTTAAATCAGATAATCTGCCTGGGATTTGATCAAGGATGTTAATCCTTATTGTTTTGCTAATTTGGTGTTGTTTTGGAGAGTTTTTTCCTTCCTAAATCTAGGTATTTGTAAATATTAGAAACCCATGCTTTTTGGAAATAAAATTTTTTTAAAAAAATTATATTTAAAGTATCTATGAGACTGTGGGATTATTTTGCGCTGTGTTAAGTTTCTTTTTTTTTATTAACAGCAAAATTTAAAAAATATATATATAAAAAGAATTGTTTTAACCCCATCCATGTGGGAGTTTTCCCCACCACGTGGAGGGGTGCTGTGTCCCTTTGGGTAGCAATGCTTCCCATGGGGGCTGCGTGCTCCCTTTGGGAACAACAACGCTCCCATGGGGGCTGCGTGCTCCCATTGAGAAGCAACGCTTCCCCAAATGGAAGCGTGAGCTCACAAGCGGGGGGGCCACGTGGGGGTCCACGTGGGTACCCTCCCCCATATAAATGGTTTTTTTTAGTTTTTATAAAATTCATTTTTTTTAATGTATTTTTTTAATCAAAAAAAATATATAATATTTTAATATTATTTAATGTTAATTTTTAATTAAGTTTTTAATTATTATTAATGTGGCATAAATTATAATTCATGATTAATTTGATATTAATTAATTGTATAATGGAATATATACGTTAATTAATATTCAAATTTCATTTTATGATTAACGCACTTTTTCTAATTAAATTCTAGAATTGCTAATTTCGCAATTAAATATTAATTGGTTATATTTTATTAATCTTGGATTAATAAATATATTTATTAATTAATAGTTAATTGGGGTATTTGTCTCATTGAGGAAGTATTGATTTAAAAATTATAATATAGAATATTATTTTATTGGGAAATTGTTGAAATAAAATATATTTATTAATTGATTATTTATAAATAATATTTTGTTCAAGAACATATCATTTGAGTAATTGAGAAGTAAATGAAATATTTTATCAATGGATATTTAGATCATTTAAACGATATACTATTGGAAATTAATAATGTATTGTTTGGAATATTGGCGAGTTAATGGTATTTTCAATTTGTAAAATAAATGGTATAGTTATAATCCTCCTCTATTTTGAGACATAGGCGAATGGACCATTGGAATTGTGGTATTGTACTTACCTAGTAATGCTGATTTTTCTATCAATGCAATTCGAAAACTTAGATCATTAGAATACTTGATTGACTATTAATGTTCAAATCAATATGGAAAAATATTGTCTTGTGTAGTTATTTCCTTTGCGAGTTGAATTTCTGTATTCGCTTTTGCTTAAGTAATGGCAAGTCATGCTTTGTTTGATTGGATCCGGTCATATGGTTGATTTGGGTACCTATTTCAGACCTCTATCTCGAGTTGACTGTTGTATTGTGGTGGTGTCGTAGTTGGTCGTATCCTTTATGTTGGTGTCGAATGTTGATTCGTGGTTGACCATAGTTTGTCAGGTCTTTGGTTAGAGTACCGTTAGTAACTGTATCTCTTGGAGTCGTGTTTGACGAAATGGTGGATTTCTCCATTTTGAACTCTGTTCGGCTAACCATGTGTATGTCTTGGTTTGAGTTCGTTTGAGTATAGTCTAGTGTTGTATGGGAAAGTGGCTTTCGATTGGGGGTGACGCCCATAGTGCCTGCTGGGTAACCCATCAAAAGTGAGTCTAATAAGTGATAACCTAATAGTAGATTACAATGTTAATCTCTAAGTAAGATAATTGTGCCTCGCACATGGGACGAGTGCTAACATAAACTCGACATGCTGTGAGAAGGCCTGAAATGGCAAACCATCATCCTCGTCTTCATGAGAGGATGTGTGGGTCCACATAAGGCTTGGATGGGCTGGAGGTTCGGATTAGGTTGCTAGGGTAACCCAATGTATGGGGTCGACACCTATGAAGACCTGCCATGGTAACCATACCAGGTTGTGTGATGACACTTGTCCCTATGTTCGCTAGTGTGTTGTCGTATTGTCCTATTAGGAGCGTGTTTGTGGGTCATCCTATTGTCTATGCCCTTGTGAGTATCAGGTTTCATGTTAGACCTTGGGTGGTGATGACTCAATTTTGTGGATGTCCAAATGAACCTTGGTATTAGCTTCAATTGTTATTCAGCTGGATCCTTTCCTTTTCAAGGATCGTTTATGTATTTATTGACTGATGCGGTCTCTTGTATATTGTTTATGTTTCGCCTTGATGGTAGGATTGTAAATTATGAGAACCTCATGTATTCTTAACTTTGTTAATTATCAGAGGGGTCTTGCAGTTGAGCAGACCCAGAGATGTAGCCATTTAGGGGTGAACTCCGAGATCATCTTGCTGTTATGTGATTCTTATTCTCTTATGTTTCATGTTTAGTGTTAGCATGCATGAATGGCATTTTGATAGAATGTATAAGTGGTTTAGATGATGATTAATTTTAAATACATGTTCGCAGTTCTCTCTTGAATGCAGTAAATTGGAATAAGTAATAATGTAGCTTATGATAATGGAATATATTCAATTGTTGCTAAGGAAATTAAGTATGCATGAAAAGATCTCATATGTTTATGATGAAATTCTAGTGTGTTAGAATATTATATGCATGGCTTATATTTTAATGAAAAGCTTGAATGTAGATTATGAATAGATCTTACTGGATGAAACTTGGCTTGTGATTTATATTTCCATCTTTTGAAAGAAATTATCCTTGTGTAAGAATTATCTCATTATTAAGATAATTAGCTTATTGGATTAATTGTGTGAGTTAAGTGAATTGTTAAATTTAAGTAATCTCGTTGGGAAAATCTTAAGGTGTTAGTTGTTGTCTTTCACTGTGTAATTTCAAATTTGATATTTCATTGTATCATTGTATCGTGTTTAACTTTTAAAAGAAAATTTATTGAACTCTATTCTTGTGTTATGGCTTAATCCCTTCGGGGTTTCCTGACGAGGCATTACAGTGATAATGTAAAAGGATATAACTTATGGAATCCTACAACCACTAAAATTATCTTTTCTAGAGATAAGTTATTCAAGAAAATTAGTTATTATTTATCTTCAACAACCAAAAGAAAAAGAAAAGAATTGTTTTTTTACAAAGAGTGCATTTTTAAATTAAGGAGAGAAGTGCACCTTGGAAAGATTAAAGAGATGGACATGAGGAAAAGGAAGAAAAATATGGGCTTCTAGAATTAGTTACTAATAAAACTGACAAATAGGAAGAGGTTGAATACGATCATTGTTATCAAGATCCCCATACTCATATTCTCATATGATCGACTATTGCCACACCTAACAACCTATGTTGTAATTACATGGTCAGACAACATTTCAACAATCTCCAAGGTACTCAAACACTATTCCTTTTGTAGAAAATGCTTATAGGGAGCACACCCTTGACCCAAACAGAGATATTGGATCAACAAGTAGAAGATGCATCCTCATATAGCTCTGTTGGTCAAGATCGAATTGCAGAAATTGTTGGATGTGGGTTTCATCAGACCTGTCACCCATAGACTATGTTGAATGGATCTCTAATCTAGTCTTAGTAACCAAACATACTAGCGGTATCAGAATCTGCACTGACTTCAGAGATCTCAACAAAGCCTACCAAAACTATGACTTTACACTCCCTAACATAGAAATGATTGTGGATTTCACAACTGGCAATGGAATGCTATCACTCATTGTTGGTTTTTATGGTTAGAATCAGATCAAGATTGCACAAGAAGATCAACATAAAACAACTTTCACATGTCCATGGGGAACCTATTGCTGGAACGTGATTCCATTTAGCCTTAAAAATGTTGGTGCTACACATCAAAGGGCAATGACCACTTTATTTCATGACATGATACACAAAATCGTGGAAGACTATGTAGATGATTTACTGGCTAAGTCCAAATCAAGGGATGGTCATCTGGATGTCGTGGCTAAAATATTTAATAGACTTGAACAATACAATGTCAGTCTCAATCCCAAAAAATGTATGTTTGGAGTAACATCTGGAAAACTCTTGGGGTTCATTGTATCAAACCGCAGCATAAAAATAGATCCAGAAAAAGGTGAAAGTTATACTAGACATGTCGTCACCCACCACACTCAAGAAACTAAGAAGTATGCAAGGGAGACTATAATCCATAAGATGCTTCATTGCACAATTGGAAAACAAGTGTCAACCATTTCAACATCTTTTGAAGAAAGGTGTCACGTTCAAATGGACAGAACAATACCAAGAGGCATTTCAAACACTAAAAAAAATTAAAGTCCAATTAGCCCTACTATATATTTATTGAAAGAGGATAAATAGTCAAAAGAGAATTTCAAGTTAAAGAGTTATCAAAGATACATTTTTTAGGAGATTGTGAGCTATTGTGGTTGAGGTGGTTAATAAAAAGTCATATTATATTTTATTAAAGAAAAACCATTTTTTTAATTGTTTTATTTTCTAAATATCAAAATGGTTAGAAAACAACACAAATCTTAGATAATGATGAACTCCAAGCATGAGTGATAACAGTAAAAGAGGTTGAACCAAAGTCCATAATGATGATAACTCTAAATCATGTCTTCAACTAAAGCTCATCCAACAATGGTTTCAAACATAATATCACAAGATTAAATTTTTATTCATTCTATCATTAAGGTACACTTCTCTTGCTTTTAATAAAATCACACTTTCATCGTCAACAAATAATTAAATTCTCTCAACTTGCAATGTGTTGAAATATCAATTAAGTATTTTGAATTTTCATCTCAAATTTATAATTATGTTTGTCACTATTTTGATTACAGGTCGTATGATTTATGCTATAAATGTAAAACACAACTTATATGACAATAGGGACAATCATATGTTTTAAATGATCTTAGAAATATATTAAATGTTTATCATGACAATAGATACATACAAATTTTCAGATACATATGTTTTAAATATCATAGCAGAAAACTAATTGTTTGATTCAAATAAATAGATATCTGAAGTCTATTTTGAGGAAACATATGTTTGATATGATTTTAGAAATATATTAAATTTCAATGGTGGCAATAGATTGAACCATCGCTTCCAGAAAACTATTGGGTTGGTCAACAGAAATCCACCTCTCAGAGAAAGGTGCTCCAGGTTTATACATATACAGTTTACAAATATAGATATCAGGATTACGAAAAATTCCACAAAATAAAATTCGATCATACGACACTGTGGCACAAACATTTAAAACAGGGTGGTGTTGAGGGAGAGTTTCCAATTGCCTCCATAAATTTCCTTCCCAATCATATTGCTCTATTCCTTTACTTGTAAATGCAATTAGTCGTTGAAAGGCATACATAACATCGAGGCAAGAATTAGGAATAGACATATTTATTGTTGTCCATGCTCTTGTGGTGGGATCAAATCTTTGACATCTATTAATATCAATGACATAAAACATTCCTTCAATAAAAACACCCCTACAGCTGTAAATTCCCTGGTGCATCTTAGGAAGAAGCTCCCACTTGTCTTCATCTACTTTATAAACTGCTGCTTCACGAAGTTCATTGAGACCATTATCATTTCCTCCCGCAATGTAAATCGATCCATCAGGTGAGGCACAACATGCAAACTCTAGGTTTGCAGGTCTGGGGGTGGGAAATTCAGCACCATGCTTCCATATACTAGGTAAAAAATCATATATCAGAAACAATGGAGTTAAATGGCGTGACTGGCCCAGCACAACAATCTTATGATTCACATTTATAATCTTATGAACGATTGCGTTTGTGGGAGGGAGCAGTTTACGTGACTGATCAGTAGGATCGTATATAGATATGCTAATATGATCCTCGAGAAAACGTATATATTTCTTAGTCAGCCCAAACTTAATTCTATCCTGATAAAACTGAAAACTTTCCAACATTTCTTTGGCAGGTTCCAACAGCTGCTTAATTTTTGAGTGACATATCTATGGGACTCTTAATAAGATGTCTCGAAATATTTGCTCAGGGACTTCCCGCAAAAAATCCATCATCAACTTTTTCTTCTTAAGGATATGAAGCTTTAGAGTGTGTACAAATTCGAAGAATTATACCGAGTTGTTGGATCTGTAGACGTTGCTTTATACCTGCAAACGCTTCTCCAGATTTAAAGGTCACCACGTTTGGGGATTCCCTTATAATAGAGACTAAATTAACCGTAAAATATTTATGTAATTTGTATATATATATCACATATAAACGAAATATTTCTATTATTTACGAACTACTTAGAATAAAACCGAGGGTGGTTAATCTATGCTACCATTTTAGACCTCCATTGAGACAATTACTGCATATTTTAATTACAATATTAGTCTTCATGAAGGGCAATATACATATATATTAGACCCTTGGAAAACTTCCCCAGAAAATCTCTCCAGAATAATTATTCTATTGGCAGGTTGGTAATCTTTTAACTTTCTTCTCAGTTTGGGTTTCTTTTGGTTTGTGCGTCCAGTCACTTTATTTTACATTAATCAATTGTGCATGGTAATTATATATATAGTGATTTTGAAATGATTTTCACCAATAGCTTTTTCCTGACTGATGTTACAGCTGCAATTTAAATGAGATCCCTGTACATTATAATTTCCATTATATGTTCAGGAATTACAAAGCTCCCTACATAGATACAGATATTTGTGAAATAACAGTAAACAGACGTAAGAGGGGAACACGAAATATTTAGTATTTCATGTTAAGTTGATCGAGTCATGGTAGTATCAGCATGAGTGATTTCAGAGAAATTTATAGTATTTCATGAAATATGAAATTATGAACATTTGTTATATGAAATTAGTGTTAAATGAATTATTCATGCTATGAAAGAATGGTCCATCTGAACCAATACTCAAGAAGGAAATAGTCTATTGTTCAACAGTTTACTGAGTTTGGAATAAAGTTGAACTTTGAGTTTTTGAATTTATATTTGAGAGTGAAGTTCTTAGAACACCAATTCAACATAAATTTAATTTTCTACTACATTCTGTGCAAAATATTAAAGTTTCTTATGCCCTAGATAGGGCATAGTTAGAGAAGATAGCAAAACTTTTACTTAATAACTAAAGTATCAAATAATTAAAGTTCTTTCTTCTTGGCACAAATATTTTCTAAGCATAAAAAAACTTCATAACATTAGAAGACAAGGGCTGCAACCAGCGAAGTTCCTGCCAGTCTTTGCTTTTGTTTCTGCTGCACAAACTTTTTATGCACCAATAAAATCTCTGGGAGGCAATGCATGTGATAAAGCTTTTTCACACTTTCCAAATGCATGTTTCTTTCATCTGTTTCATTCAAAAAAAATTGTGTAAAGATTTAGTAGTTTGAATAATAAAAATCATCAGACACAACAGAAGACCAATAGTTAATAACTTAATACACAGAAGTAAGCTAGAGAGCATCCCAACGATTGGCTTCCACATCAAACAATGCCCTAAGTATAGGCCAAAGTTAGGCCAGACATTCCTTTCATGAAGTTGCAGAGACTCAAACTTTCATATCAGCATTTGGTAATAGACCCATGAGCTATGCTCAAACTCCAGAAAACCTTGAATTAAGGGATGGGATTTGGCATACAAAATTAAAGCCATGGATTATGCCCAAGAACAAATACTAGTATTTTAGAACTCAAGCAATAAAATACCCATTCACTATATCTTTATAAAGCATCATTTACCACTGACTGTTTCCCCTCCCTATGGAGGTTCTATAGTTGAGTTGAGCCACTCAATCCTCAACCACCACTCATCATTTACTCATGTAGGGACGCAGTTGAAGCCCCTCACTGCTCCATTCTCACACAGATATTATTACAGATACTATTGGAGTGATTTGTGTGGAATAGCACAACAAATGGGGAAAAAGAGAGTTGCAGATGAGGGAAGATAAAAGCCTTCCCTCAGTCACCGCATTTCTTCCTTCCATTTACTTGTACAGGTTTTATTGTGGATATCCAAAGGCTTGACATACCTTGTCAAGTTTTTTATTTGACAGTGCTATTAAATAATTACCTAGAGTTTGAGTCAATATTTTTAATGGACTTTAGAAAGATAAGTAGAAAGATAAGTAGAGAGCATTTGACAGTCGATGGGAAGGGAAATGTAACATTCTCTTTTTGAACCACAAACACTGAACTGTTGGTCGTTGACATGGATTAGGGTTGACTGGATTCTGTCAACTCTTAGATTTTGTTATTCTTTTAGTTTGTCAGCTAGTTTTAGTTGTGTCAATTGAATAAGGAATGGTGCAGTTATTCCATTAGCTATCTTCCCTTAAATTAGGGAATCAACTTCAATTAAATTTTGGGTAAGTGTTTGTCAATAGCTAGCATTGAACGTGGTATATGTGGAACGCTTGAGTTGAAGATTACCTAGGTTGTGCTGGGAATAGGAAAGGCATAATTGATTATCCCAAACACAAAAACTTCATTCTGTTCACAGAAATTGGATGCTGCTACAACAGCTTTTTGCTTGAGACAACTTTTTTTCCTTGCAAAAAAATTGAAGATGATTTATGTCGTATTCTTTTGTTGCGTTGCAAATCCTCTAGGTGATTTTTGCCATCTTGTACCTTTGCACATATATTTGCTTCCGACGCAGTTAGGGTTAAAATTTGCAAACGTAGATGTCTGGTGGGCAACCCAATATCTGCCACCTGCTTGACCGTCGAAGCATGTGGATTATTAACGGATTTCGTCTGATCCTTGAAAACCCCATATCCCTGCAACGCACCGACAGAGCTATCCCTTTTTGTTGGCCATGTGTTTCTAGCGACTGCGCTCTGCCAAAGTTCTATTTTGGCAGCCCCTGCACCTCCCTCTGGAGTCGTGCGTTCTCTCCCGTTGAGAACTGCGCGAACCCCTGCAAACCCTCGACAACACCAGTAGTTAAACGCCACAAAATTTGTCAAGAATATTTTGCTTAACTAATACGCAAGTTTAACGGTTTGAACATTAGCAAATGCAAAAATATTTGAGAATAATTATTTTTGATTGGTGCATTGGCATTGCATAAATCACTAGTTAATAAAGAGGCCTCCGCTATAGTCCCTGCGGGCAGGAACTAATAATCCAGTAAATCAGCAAGGTAATCTCGTCAAAATTCACAGTGAGATCACATTAAGTCTTTCAGAAATACTATATTTTTTTACAGCTTATAAACAGATTACAAATATATAGAACACATTACAAATATATTAATATAAGGAACTTGTGTGAACAAAAATTACTTCTATCATTTTACAATTCTTATAAAGTCGTGTATATATAAAGTCATTCATTACTACAGTCAAACTATAATATTTGGAATTGAGTTTATTAGACTATTTAGGGGACAAATAAGTTTATAAGTCTATTTAGGGGACAAGTAAGTAGTGGAAATAAGGCTTCATGTGGATTACCATGTGGGTTTAGATCGACATCCACAAGCACTGCCATGTAAGAAAACTAGTTCCTTAAAAAAATTGATTCTTTCTATCCTCAATGAAGACGATCCGTTATGTGTCAATGATGATTCATCCAAGGTATCTGAAACTTGGTTGTTTGGATGGATGACTTTTTATGGGGCGGATCAACCACGAAAAGTGGCATGACACGTTGGTGGTAGTGGTTGGTTTTGTTGTATGGCACCTCAATAGATTGCTACATACACCTATGTGAATATATATAGTAAGTCATTTATTATTTGAAAATAAGCTTATTAGTCTATTTAGGAGAGAGGGGTTGGTAGTGGTGGATCCTATGTTCGAGGATCCACATGGAGCACCACATAGGTCTAGATCAATATCCACGAGCATTGCCAAGTAGGAAAACTAGTTCTCTAAATAAAAATAAAAACTTTATCCTTCATGGAGGAGACCTACCATGTGTGAAATGGCAATTCATACAAGGTGTCCAAACCTTTGCCATTTGGATGTATGAACATTCATGGGGCAGCTCAACCATGACAAGTGGCATAGAACTTCGGTGGTACTGGCTAATTTTTCCACATGTCAGTCGAACAATCTACCACCCTCTGTGCTCGACAATGCAAATTAAACATGTTTTGCCTCCTCACTCCATTCCAACTAGCCACATTAACTATGTGTCCCTTTGCATTTACTCGATCTATTTAGTGTGCAATATCCAACAAAGGGTCCATTAAATGTTTCATTTTATTGCACATCATTCCCACTTTCCCTCCCTTCTTTCACACATATTATGGAGTGTTTGTGACCTTTGCCTCTGGAACATGTTCAACTCAGGTCATTGAAAATCCTATTCTCACACCAGAAGATGTTTAGCTCTATGAATTCTTTGGCATTTTTCCAGAGGTTGGTTTGATGTTATCCTTTCCTCATCTTGCAAGTGTTCTCTCTATCACTGAAGGTATGTGTTCATCTATTTTTTTACACACTTTATTCTCCTTGTAGGTATAGGGTATCAAATTCACTTCGCTACACAAATCTTAGCATATCTGGAGAGTGGTTAATGGGAGATATCACACCTTGACAGTAGTTAACATAAGATATCACTCTAGCCAAATTTTCTTTATACCTTGTATGTCATACTTAATTGTGTATGATGTCCCATTAACATATAACCAATTTATAACTATTTACCATGACTGATAATGTCCTAAATGCCCTAAATTCCTCTTGTGATCAATCATTAAAGAGTGCTTGTGTATTTGTGTTTAAATGTAATTTTTATAAATTTTAATGTGGAAATATATTTTAATGATTTTATTTGGCAATTCAATAACTGTAAAGATAAATGGGTCTTATATGTTTTCATTTTAATATGCTTTTCATAATTAGGGCATATAGGTGAAATTGGGGAATTAAAAATATAATATATTCTATTAGTTTAAAAAATTGAAACGTTCATCAGGTTTTATAAGGGCAAATTAGTTCATTTTTATTATTAAGCTTATTTTGGAGTTTTGATTTCTCAAAACCCTCATTATAACATCATTGGGCCCTTGGTCTGCTGGTGAATTTGAAAGGTTCTTAATGAGCCAACCAAGGATCAAGTCTTGTTGAGTGCAAGGATCTAACATCTAAAGGGGACGAGGTTGGGATCAATGCTCTAGTAAAATTTGGTCCAATGGATAGCTCACAATCCTTGGCTCTTGGCCAAAGAGGTTCTTGTGCTCAGACTTAGGTGACCAAAATGGATTTAAGGACAAACATCCATAAAATTAACCCTCCTTATGTGGAGATTTTTAAATGGTGATTGTGGGAGAAATTTTGTGGTGATTTTTGCTTTGTGTTAGGATTGGGGAAGTGTGTATTCTCCTCCATGGATTTGTGCTTCCATTCGGTGTGTTGAAATAAATTCATGTTTGAATTTTTTGGGCAATTTTGACGTAGGTGCTTCAATTCTTCATTTTTCTCCTTGTTTTTTTATTTTTTAATGGTTGCAAATGGAATTAGGATGTACAAGCCTTTATTTACTCAAAAATAATTAATTTTAATATACTAGTTTATTTGATTTAAGAAATTTTTGTAAACATTGCATTTAGAAATGTTTTGTCATGCCAAAATTTTAATTGAATGGGAAAATTGAGTATTTTATTATGAAAATTGAGTGTTGGATGCATAGAGACCAAAAGTGTGTTTTTACACTTTTGACGTTTAAAAAACTTCAAAATTTTGTGTTCTTTGGGGTATTTTCATGGTGGAAAACACAATTCGCTAATTTTCGGAAAAAGGTTTGGACAAGAGGAAATGGTGGAATATTTGTTAGTTCTAGATTAAATATAATGTGAAATGATAATTTTAGTATAGGAAATTTTGAATTAGATTGATTTGGATCCCATCTCACTATGTTATTAAGAATTGTGAAATTGTGCTTAAGTGATGAATGAAATGTGAAATTGGCATCGTGTTTTACTTTTTTTCCTCGCTCATGTAGTATGGGATTATCTTAGGGTGTGGGCATTAGAGTTGGTTGGTTGAGTGAATCTAAATGGGGACTAGGGCACAAAGTGGCTGCTAGGATAACCTATTGGAGAGTTATGTATAATAAGTGAAAACTAAATAAAACATAGTTAATAAAACTAAGATAATTTGATATCATTATCATGCCTAGAGTGCTAGTAAATACGTAGGATGATTTGGGATGACCTAGGGGTTTTGGGGGTGTTTATTTGGTTTGATAAAGTCTCCTCGTCTTGATGAAAATTGCAGAACGGAAATTAAAATCAATAGGAAAAATAGAAAACAAGGGAGAAAATAAGAAATGTATCAGAGGATAACTCTACTTGAAAATTATGGTGATTTAATAAGATTAGATGTTCCATGGATTATGGTGATTTATATGTCAAATTTTTAATTGCAATTCATATAGAAATGACATTTATCTTCATTTTCATATTCATTAGCAATAGACATTTGACAATGTTGTTGCCATGAAGGTTATGAGCGCACTTTATATAACAATATTTGATTTGGTTTTGTTGAACAAACAATTTTTACATTTTACTTGCAAGAATGCTTTTAGTCAACTTCTTCTTTTGGGTTACATACTTCCTCTTCTTGATGTTGGATTATTGAGTGTAATCTAAAATATCGATAAAAAAACACAATTAATTTTATAAATATTCATGCAAATAATTTCGATGTCAAATTAAGTAAAAAACTATATTTGTTATATTTCAACTGAGAATTCATTGAAGGAGCTCAAATGATTGAATGTATAGGAGTAGATTCATTCTTGAATGCTTGGAGTATTCATAAATGTAACATATAAGAGTCACTCCACTCGGGCGATTCTTTTTAACTCATGGAGGAACCTATAGATACTTAAAAATGTCTCACTAATCATGTACTAATTATTGGTATAATTAATTGACTAATTCTTTAATTATTTAATTAAGCTAATTATTTTTCCTCAATTGACTAAATCAATATCATTCAACATTTCTAATTATCAAATTTCCATTCTTTAATTAATTTAATCATTTAACCCCTTTCTCAAATATTAATTAAATATTAATTATTTAATTAATTACAATTAATTTCCTTAATTAAATAATATTTATTATTTAATTACTTGTAATTCTAATGTTTAAATTATTTCATTTAAATTATTTAAAATTAATTATTTCACTCTTCCAATTCCCCAAATTCGAATTTCGAATAATTCCATTTAATTTCATTTCTCTCAAATTCACAATTCCCCAAATACAAATTTCAATTACTTTCATCTAATTCCAAATCATCAAATTAACATTTCACCAAATCTGTAGTTGGATGAATTTCAATAAATTTTAGGTGCATTTAGAATTCGAAAATCCAAATTGAAAATGAAAATCAAATTCAATTTTAAAGTCCTACAGCACATGTTGAAAGCTTAACTAATTGATCAAATCAGTTAACTCAGTTATGTCTTCAATCTCCCGTTTTCACTCCAAATAATCTTTTCAAACTAATCAATGTAATCAATCATCTCTTCAATCAATCCAATGAACTGGCTAATCTAGTCAAACCACTATCCAATCTATTTAGTTGACTACTCAATCAATTTGGTTAACAAATCAATCAATTTTGTTAACAAATAAATCAACTCTGTTAACTGATCAATCTAAATCAGTTCACTCCCAATCAGAGCTTGAGTTCAAAATCCCATCTCATCTCTCATGTAAATTTATATAAACAAAATCATTTTCTCAATTCAAGCTAGATCACAACTCGTTAAAATAATTGTCATCTTTATGCAAGAAATCTCAGTGCAATATTTGAGAGCCACCTACACCAAGAATTTGGAGAAGAGAAATGGAAGCAAAAATGTGGAATAGGGAGTTTAAATTAGTTTAATTCTTCCATTTATTTCATTTATTATATTTCATTATGTTTGATTTTAGATAGATTAGTTAAGGATCTGTGATCATCCTTATTTCCTAATTAGCTTAATTTACATGATTTCAAGCATGAAAACAATGGTAAACCCGATGTGAATTTATAGTGACTATATTATCTTTTTTTATTTTTGTCATTTGTAGATCTGTACAGAACAGAAAAATGGAATCATACTTGCATACACAAAATTCGCAATTGCACATATTAATGCGCAATTGATGTTGTTTTGTTTCACATTTGCTATTAGATTGATTCTCAATAGATTCTGTCCATGTCAAAATCAACGAACTTCTTTCTTCTGTCTTTTTCCTTTGTTTAAAATAATTTCCAAAATTGTCACATTTAAGTAATGTGCAATTGCTTAGTCATAAATTCGCATTTGACTAGACATTAATTCGCATTTGTTAGTAGATTTGTTCGCAATTTCTTAGTAGTTAATTCACATTTTCTAGGAAAGGTCAAAATGTTTTTGTCCTATTTTCTCTGTCTTTCTGTCAATAATTAGCTCTGTTTCTACAAACAGAGAGGTCAAAGTTGCAACGAAGAGAAAAAATTAGGCTAGAAAGCCCACCATGTTCTAACAACCTTTTGGTTTTCCTATAGGGAAAGATTAGACAATATTTCTTTTGGTGCTCTTAAAAAGACCAAACAAACATTCTTCTTTTCAATACCTCACCATTGCTATGATGGATAAAATGAACACCATGTCTTTTGGAGCAACATCTCCAATAGTTCAGACAATATTGCAATGAAAGTTTAAAAATAACTTTTAGAGAGTATAGCCCAAACCAAAATTAGGAATAAAAAATACTACACTAGTAAACAGATTCAAAGTTGTGTCTGAATTTAGAATGGACTTCATTTAATTGTACTATATTTTGTGCATATGGAGAAATTTAATATTATCATATTATTGTGTTGTAGGTGAGAACCCCTTTAGAGAACACGATCCTTGTAATGAAGGATGCACATAAAATTAGGTTAATTTGTGCTCCCTCGTGTTTTGTTAGAATGCATATTGGAACCATAATTTTTGTTTTGTATTATGGAAGTGAAATTTGGCCTTGCAGTTGTGAATAGATTTTCCCAAATTGTGGCAAAGTATTTAAAACAAGAGAAACTATTAGAATAAATAAAAGCAATTGTTGGGATCTAAGACAAAATTCTAGTATAATTTGTCCTTCTCACTTTGTTATTTCTATTATTGACTTTTCAACTTTCTATTTCTTATCAATTGTAAAGTTTTTTATAGGTTTTTTTTTTAAGTTAGTGTGTTGTAGTTTATTACATATACATTTGTAATCACTTATAAAATTAAAAGATCAGTTTTTTAATAATTTTTAATGATTTTTTTTTATCTAATTTCAATTTTAAAATGGAAAAAAATATTATAAGAAATATTAATGTTTAATAAACAATCATTAAATTTCAATATAAAGGTTTACATAACAATAATTGGATGAGCGTGTAATATAAGGATTCATGATGTAAGAAACATGTTTATTTATATGAGTAAATGAAAGAGGAGTGCATAGTTTTCATAATTTTTATATTAATCAAATAATATTACACAATTTTATATATATATATATGAGCAATGTTAAAAATATGGAAAATCCAAAATTAGAAAAGATGTTTGAATAGTAAGATTGTAAATTTTAAGTCACTATTAATCATATGATAATGCACATTTACAAATTCACCAAGTACTACAACAATGTCACAAACATGAAAATACCAAAACAAGAAAAAGGTGAGAAAATAATAAGTCTATAGTGCTTACCTGCATAAGCTTACACAATCTGTAATTGTGTACCTAGCTCTTGTTTACACAAAAAAAGAAACATTTATTTTATGAGAGTGAAAAGAGAAGGTAATTTTACATGAACAAACTCCTCTACTTAGCCTTTGAATATTCATTGTTATTGATTTGAGTGACTTAGCATGTGCGATCAATATAAATTAAATGCTAGGGCACAATTTTGGGGAGTTGTGACGTAAAAAATACCATAGCCTTGTAATTTTACACTACATTTTTTGTGTTCATTTTGGGATTCATTCCCTAATGTGCTGCTAGGCTCATTTTAGCTTTTGAATTAGCCTTTCTCTTTTTCATGGTTATTAAGTTTTGTTTTCTTGGGTTATTTTTTGTCAAGTTTCGTTGTTACCTTCCATCTTGCTACTTGTATTACCATTTTGAGTCAAAATTATTTGGATACTAGTGTGATGCATCGATATAATTATGAACATGCTAATATCCCACAATTGTTTTCTGTTTGATGGTCATTTCTAAACATTTTTCTGATTGTCACCTACCTAACTCATTAAAATTAATTCAAGATGAATCCAACAACTTGTTAGCCTCTTCTAATGCTCTCATCTTATTTTTTAATAAGTTGTTTCATTAGGAACAATCTCTCTGCTCTCACTTGGCACTCACATAGCTCTTTTAAGTTGTACAACTCTCTATAATACTCATGCCACACTCTTCGTTAAGACTTACTGTCGACTTATCTTTCTCAAGCTTCTTAGGTGATATTTTTATTGTTGTATTGTGATATTTCAGAATTAGAAATAAATTTAATTTTAGTTTCTATGTTGAATGCTAGTGGATTGCATGTAACATTATACAAACATGGTTGCAAATTGCTAAGAGGAAACTTGGTGGTAGCAAGGGGGACAAGGAAGTGGGCTCTATTTAAGCTTGAAGCCATTACTATTGTAAAATCCACCAATGTAAGTAAATACAAAAAAATATTAACATATTGCGGTACAATAGATTGGGTCACATTAGTGAGAATAGGTTAAAAAACTTTTTGAATAAAAATTTGGTAGATCATTTTTTCCATTTTGATGCAAGAGATTTGAACTTTTTGAACATTATGTGGTTGGTAGAAAAAATAAAAATCATTTCCTTCAATTAGTAATAAATCTAGGAGTAAATTGGAAATTATACACTCGTGTTTTTGGACCAATGGATATTGAATGAATTAGAAGATATAGTTATTTTGTTTCCTTAATTGATAAAGTTTCTAGACACATGTGGTTACTTTTTTTATTGAATGAATTTGAAGTTTTCACTAAATTAAAAGATTTTAAGGCCTTAGTTGAAAACAAAATAAATTGAAAAATTAAGGTTTTAAGAATTGATAATGGAAGAGAATATTGTTTTAAGAAATTTGTTGAAATTTGTAAGAATGCATGAATTGTTGAAAAAAATAATATTTTGTATACTTAATAAATAGAAATAGTACAATGGATGAATTAGACAATAATGGAAAGATCTAAAAGTATGTTAAGTGGTTCACAAATTTATAAATGCTTTTGGGAAAAAGCTACAACAACTACTTGTTACTTATTAAATAGATCTCCCTGTAAGGCTCTTGAAACAACATGTTATGAATGATGTGTACATATTTAAGAAACCTTTTGTTTCACATTCAAGGGTATTTGGCAATAAGGTTTATGTTCATCTGCCAAAAGAAAAATGATCTAAGTTGGATCCAAAAGATAAAAAAGTGCTTTTTCATTGCATATTGTGATAATGTAAAAGTATATAACTTATGGAATCCTACAACCACTAAAATTATCTTTTCTAGAGATAAGTTATTCAAGAAAATTAGTTATTATTTATCTTCAACAACCAAAAGAAAAAGAAAATAATTGGTTTTTTACAAAGAGTGTATTTTTAAATTAAGGAGAGAAGTGCACCTTGGAAAGATTAAAGAGATGGACGTGAGGAAAAGGAAGAAAAATATGGGCTTCTAGAATTAGTTACTAATAAAACTGACAAACAGGAAGAGGTTGAATAAGATCATTATTATCAAGATCCCCATACTTATATTCTCATATGATCGACTATTGCCACACCTAACAACCTATGTTGTAATTACATGGTTAGTCAACATTTCAATAATCTACAAGGTACTCAAAAACTATTCCTTTTGTAGAAAATGCTTATAGGGAGCACACCCTTGACCCAAACAGAGATATTGGCTCAACAAGTAGAAGATCTCCAAAAGAAAATGACTAGCATGCAAACATTTAATGAGAAAAAGAGACATACTAGGGAGGATATCTATCCTTTTCTTTTTGAAAGGACTTTATAACATAGTGACCACAATTACAGTGAATCCAAGGAGTAGAGATTGTGTTATGATCACCCGGAGATCCAAGGTTACATTACAAGCGGTACCATCAAACCCCCCTCCACGGACAAGAAATTATAACATGGTCGACCAACTAAAAAAAACTCTAGCCTAAATTTCATTATTTGAGTTGCTTCGCATCTCACCGGCTCATAGGGTGGTCCTAGACAAAGCATTAAAAGTATATACTGTTGCTAGAGATATAGATGAGAATGCACTTTAATCCATGGTTGGAAACTTAGCAGCTTCCAAAGTAGCATTCACTAAATGAGATGTACCTACAGACAGGCCTACGCAAAATGACACTCTACACTTAGAAGCTCTTATTCACAGAAAGAGGGTTCAAAGAGTGCTCATAGATGGTGGATTCTGGATCAACGTATGCATCAACAAGAGGTGGTAATTCAATAATACCCCTATCTCTTATTCGAGTACCTAATGAAGCTTCTATCATAGAAGAAGAGCCAACCATTCGGGATAATCTCCCATTCATCATTAATACAATTGACTATCCTGTGTCTTCAATTGAAGAAATTCATGAATATGAATCAAATAGAGAAACATATATACAGAGTATAATTGATTCACATGACTATGAGTTTCTATCTACACACGGTTCAAGTACATTTTCATCTCTTAGTTCTTATGACAGCCAACCAATTGAACATGATGGCATCCAATATAAAGAAATACCAATCTTCCCACCATCAGTCAAGTATGTTTGCGATAATAGAATCCATATGATCTCGGAATCAACTTCTCCTATTGAAGGACAAGATCTTTGTCTCATGTATCCTCACTTAATAGACTAGGGGCGAGAAGGACAGCCACAATTAGATTTATTTCAAAGTGATGAAGCTATAGCTGAATTCTTGGGTGCAAGGGATGGACTTCCTTATGATGATCATAAAGTTGGCTTTACCATTTATCTTGATAGAGCTACATACTTTGGAGAAGCAAGCTCCTCTTCCAATTCAGATGATGAAAATTAAGCAGAACATATGGTTCACAATAGATTGGACAACCTTCCCATAAACAAAGATTCCTATGTGCAATTTAATATTTGATTGAATGAGTTTTAGGGCTGATACATGCGACATGTTCTCCATCTAGCCTTACGACTTCCAGGAGTAACTCGGAACCTAGGGGGGGAGGATGCAGTACCCCTACCCTAATCAATTTCTAATCCCGGTTTAATCTTGGTTAGTTTATCATAATATAATGTTATAGTCAGATGTTTGATTTAATGCATAGCTGTCGATGTGGTTTTCGCACCAGTTTGTATGCAAGTTATTAATTCTCCTATTTCGTGTTAGGATCTCGAGCTAACGCTTTCATTAAGTTAATATATGTATGCATGTATGACTCTTGGTTGCAGGAGATTTCCGGTACAGTGCCGCATGGGTGCGAGATTCATCTCTGCCTGGATTTGCAGCCTTGAGTGTACCTCTTTAATCCTTAGAGTTGGATTAGGTGGTCCCGAGTTTCTCGTTTGACCATAGTCATGCTCAAGTGAGCGTCATTAGTCGTCGCCAGTATTCCCTTTTGGTTGGGTTTGCAGATCATCTGTCCGATTGACTTTCTTGGTTTGCATGCTTGCGTGTGTGGTTAAATCGAGTGATTGATCATTAATCTTTAATTGATTTAATGTGTGTTTACGCATTAGTTTATTTGGGGACTCAATCAAATAGGCTCTTTTTTTTATGTGATTAATCATTATTTGAATTGCTTGATTCAATTTAGGAGCAAGTTCAATTGAATGGTTAATTTTAATGTTAAATTTATTATGTTTATGCTTATGAAAAGAAAGATTTAAATTTAATTGAAATACAAATTAATTTAATCTTGTTAGCTTTTTGAAATAGAAACGTTAAATTTCAGTTGAGTGAGAAAATCAATTGTAAATGGGAAAAGCAAGTTAAATTATTGATATAGTTTGAAAGAATTATTTTTAAATAAAATATTTTAATCCCAAAAATAAAAATTTTGGTCAAACTTCTCCATATAACCTAGACTTTTGGAAAATATTGGGGATTGAAATTTTTTGGGGAAAAATATTTTTGGAAAATATTTTGGAGGAAAATTTGGGGGTTTTGGAAGGAGGAGAAATTTCTTGAGCCTGCAGGTTGGGCTCCTCTCTAAATCTTTTCTAGGATTGCTATACGAGGTAAGATTCTAGTTTATATTTTTTGTCCCTTTGCTTATCAGAAATTGTTTTGGATTTTGAAGAAAACTGTTTGGGAAAAATTGGAATAATCTCAACTATTTGGGGAAAATGGAACAGCTGTAAATTTTATTTCCAATTCAAACCTTTCTTGTTTGTTTCCATCTCAAGTTTAGTTTTGGTTGCTCTTGTTTCAAAATCTAAAATAAAATAAAAATGAGATTGGCCATTTGCAATGGAAATTGGTTTAAATTCCAAATTTATGCTTTCAAATTCAAACTTTAAATCAGATAATCTGCCTGGGATTTGATCAAGGATGTTAATCCTTATTGTTTTGCTAATTTGGTGTTGTTTTGGAGAGTTTTTTCCTTCCTAAATCTGGGTATTTGTAAATATTAGAAACCCATGCTTTTTGGAAATAAAATTTAAAAAAAAAAATTATATTTAAAGTATCTGTGAGACTGTGGGATTATTTTGCTATGTGTTAAGTTTTGTTTTTTTTATTAACAGCAAAATTTAAAAAATATATATATAAAAAGAACTGTTTTAACCCCATCCATGTGGGAGTTTTCCCCACCACGTGGAGGGGTGCTGTGTCCCTTTGGGTAGCAACGCTTCCCATGGGGGCTGCGTGCTCCCTTTGGGAACAGTAGCGCTCCCATGGGGGCTGCGTGCTCCCATTGGGAAGCAGCGCTTCCCCAAATGGAAGCGTGAGCTCACAAGCAGGGGGGCCACGTGGGGGTCCACGTGGGTACCCCTCCCCCATATAAATGTTTTTTTTTAGTTTTTATAAAATTCATTTTTTTTAATGTATTTTTTTAATCAAAAAAAAATATATAATATTTTAATATTATTTAATGTTAATTTTTAATTAAGTTTTTAATTATGATTAATGTGGCATAAATTATAATTCATGATTAATTTGATATTAATTAATTGTATAATGGAATATATACGTTAATTAATATTCAAATTTCATTTTATGATTAACGCACTTTTTCTAATTAAATTCTAGAATTGCTAATTTCGCAATTAAATATTAATTGGTTATATTTTATTAATCTTGGATTAATAAATATATTTATTAATTAAGAGTTAATTGGGGCATTTGTCTAATTGAGGAAGTATTGATTTAAAAATTAAAATATAGAATATTATTTTATTGGGAAATTGTTGAAATCAACTATATTTATTAATTGATTATTTTTAAATAATATTTTATTCAAGAACATATCATTTGAGTAATTGAGAAGTAAATGAAATATTTTATCAATGGATATTTAGATCATTTAAACGATATACTATTGGAAATTAATAATGTATTGTTTGGAATGTTGGCGAGTTAATGGTATTTTCAATTTGTAAAATAAATGGTATAGTTATAATCCTCCTCTGTTTTGAGACATAGGCGAATGGACAATTGGAATTGTGGTATTGTACTTACCTGGTAATGGTGATTTTTCTGTCAATACAATTCGAAAACTTAGATCATTAGAATACTTGATTGACTATTAATGTTCAAATCAATATGGGAAAATATTGTCTTGTCTAGTTATTGCCTTTGCAAGTTGAATTTCTGTATTCGCTTTTGCTTAAGTAATGGCAAGTCATTCTTTGTTTGATTGGACCCGGTCATATGGTTGATTTGGGTACCTATTTCAGACCTCTGTCTCGAGTTGACTGTTGTATTGTGGTGGTGTTGTAGTTGGTCATATCCTTTATGTGGGTGTCGAATGTTGATTTGTGGTTGACCATAGTTTGTCAGGTCTTTGGTTAGAGTACCGTTAGTAAGTGTATCTCTTGGAGTCATGTTTGACCAAATGGTGGATTTCTCCATTTTGAACTCTGTTCAGCTGACCATGTGTATGTCTTGGTTTGAGTTCGTTTGAGTATAGTCTAGTGTTGTATGGGAAAGTGGCTTTCGATTGGGGGTGACGCCCAAAGTGCCTGCTAGGTAACCCATCGAAAGTGAGTCTAATAAGTGATAACGTAATAGTAGATTAGAATGTGAATCTCTAAGTAAGATAATTGTGCCTCGCACATGGGACGAGTACTAACATAAACTCGACATGCTGTGAGAAGGCCTGAAATGGCAAACCATCATCCTCGTCTTCATGAGAGGATGTGTGGCTCCACATAAGGCTTGGATGGGCCAGAGGTTCGGATTAGGTTGCCAGGGTAACCCAATGTATGGGGTCGAGACCTATGAAGACCTACCATGGTAACCATACTAGGTTGTGTAATGACACTTGTCCCTATGTTCGCTAGTGTGTTGTCGTATTGTCCTATTAGGAGCATGTTTGTGGGTCATCCTATTGTTTGTGCCCTTGTGAGTATCGGGTTTCATGTTAGACCTTGGGTGGTGATGACTCAGTTTTTTGGATGTCCAAATGAACCTTGGTATTAGCTTCAATTGTTATTCAGCTGGATCGTTTCCTTTTCAAGGATCATTTATGTATTTATTGACCGATGCGATCACTTGTATATTGTTTATGTTTCGCCTTGATGGTAGGATTGTAAATTATGAGAGCCTCATGTATTCTTAACTTTATTAATTATCAGAGGGGTCTTGCAGTTGAGTAGACCCAGAGATGTAGCCATTTAGGGGTGAACTCCGAGATCATCTTGCTGTTATGTGATTCTTATTCTCTTATGTTTCATGTTTAGTGTTAGCATGCATGAATGGCATTTTGATAGAATGTATAAGTGGTTTAGATGATGATTAATTTTAAATACATGTTTGCAGTTCTCTCTTGAATGCAGTAAATTGGAATAAGTAATAATGTAGCTTATGATAATGGAATATATTCAATTGTTGCTAAGGAAATTAAGTATGCATGAAAAGATCTCATATGTTTATGATGAAATTCTAGTGTGTTAGAATATTATATGCATGGCTTATATTTTAATGAAAAGCTTGAATGTAGATTATGAATAGATCTTAATGGATGAAACTTGGCTTGTGATTTATATTTCCATCTTTTGAAAGAAATTATCCTTGTGTAAGAATTATCTCGTTATTAAGATAATTAGCTTATTGGATTAATTGTGTGAGTTAAGTGAATTGTTAAATTTAAGTAATCTCGTTGGGAAAATCTTAAGGTGTTAGTTGTTGTCTTCCACTGTGTAATTTCAAATTTGATATTTCATTGTATCATTGTGTTGTGTTTAACTTTTAAAAGAAAATTTATTGAACTCTATTCTTGTGTTATGGCTTAATCCCTTCGAGGTTTCCTGACGAGGCATTACAGTGATAATGTAAAAGGATATAACTTATGGAATCCTACAACCACTAAAATTATCTTTTCTAGAGATAAGTTATTCAAGAAAATTAGTTATTATTTATCTTCAACAACCAAAAGAAAAAGAAAAGAATTGTTTTTTTACAAAAAGTGCATTTTTAAATTAAGGAGAGAAGTGCACCTTGGAAAGATTAAAGAGATGGACATGAGGAAAAGGAAGAAAAATATGGGCTTCTAGAATTAGTTACTAATAAAACTGACAAACAGGAAGAGGTTGAATACGATCATTATTATCAAGATCACCATACTCATATTCTCATATGATCGACTATTGCCACACCTAACAACCTATGTTGTAATTACATGATCAGATAACATTTCAACAATCTCCAAGGTACTCAAACACTATTCCTTTTGTAGAAAATGCTTATAGGGAGCACACCCTTGACCCAAACAGAGATATTGGATCAACAAGTAGAAGATCTCCAAAAGAAAATGACTAGCATGCAAACATTTAATGACAAAAAGAGCTATACTAGGGAGGATATTTGTCCTTTTCCTTTTGAAAGGACTTTATAACATAGTGACCACAATTACAGTGAATCCAAGAAGTAGAGATTGTGTTGTGATCACCTGAAGATCCAAGGTTACATTACAAGGGGTACCATCAAAACCCCCTCCACGGACAAGAAATGACAATATGGTCGACCAACTAAAAAAAAATCCAGCCTAAATTTCATTATTTGAGTTGCTTCGCATCTCACCGGCTCATATGGTGGTCCTCGACAAAGCATTAAAAGTATATATTGTTGCTAGAGATATAGATGAGAATGCACTTCAATCCATGGTTGGAAACTTGGCAACTTCCAAAGTAGCATTCACTAAATAGGATGTACCTACAAACAGGCCTATGCAAAATGATCCTCTACACTTAGAAGCTCTTATTCACAGAAAGAAGGTTTGAAGAGTGCTCATAGATGGTGGATTTTGGATCAATGTATGCATCAACAAGAGGTGGTAATTCAATATTACCCCTATCTCTTATTCAAGTACTCAATGAAGCTTCTATCATAGACGAAGAGCCAACCATTAGGGATAATCTCCCATTCATCATTAATACAATTGACTATCCTCTGTCTTCAATTGAAGAAATTCATGAATATGAATTAAATAGAGAAACATATATAGAGAATATAATTGATTCACATGACTATGAGTTTCTATCTACACACGGTTGAAGTACATTTCCATCTATTAGATCTTATGACAGCCAACCAGTTGAAGATGATGGCATCCAACATAAAGAAATACCAATCTTCCCACCATCAGTCAAGTATGTTTGCAAAAATAGAATCCATATGATCTTGGAATCAACTTCTCCTATTGATGGACAAGATCTTTGTCTAATGTATCCTCACTTAATAGATTGGGGGTGAGAAGGACAACCACAATTAGATTTATTTCATAATGATGAAGCTATAGCTGAATTCTTGGGTGCAAGGGATGGACTTCCTTATGATGATCATAAAGTTGGCTTTTCCATTGATCTTGATTGAGCTACATACTTTGGAGAAGCAAGCTCCTCTTCCAATTCAGATGATGAAAATGAAGCAGAACATATGGTTCACAACAAATTGGACAACCTTTCCACAAACAAAGAGCAGTCAACATTACTAGTTGAAGAAACCAAAGAGATCAATATTGGAAATGTTGAGACTGTACACAAGATACACCTGGCAAAGCCTCTGAATCCAATGGAACAAAAAAATTCATTCAATTTTTCACACAAAGGCCAATCAACTTTGCATGGTCTTATTCTAATATGCTAGGGTTAGACACCAAGTTAGTCTTGCATCATCAGCCATTACTTCCTGGAGTAAAACCATATAAGCAAAAACATAGAAAGATGCATCCTCATATAGCTCTGTTGGTCAAGATCGAATTGCAGAAATTGTTGGATGTGGGTTTCATCAGACCTATCACCCATAGACTATGTTGAATGGATCTCTAATCTAGTATCAATAACCAAACATACTAGCGGTATCAGAATCTGTACTCACTTCAGAGATCTCAACAAAGCCTACCAAAACTATGACTTTACACTCCCTAACATAGAAATGATTGTGGATTTCACAGTTGGCAATGGAATGCTATCACTCATCGTTGGTTTTTATGGTTAGAATCAGATCAAGATTGCACGAGAAGATCAACATAAAACAACTTTCACATGTCCATGGGGAACCTATTGCTGGAACGTGATTCCATTTAGCCTTAAAAATGTTGGTGCTACACATCAAAGGGCAATGACCACTTTATTTCATGACATGATACACAAAATCATGGAAGACTATGTAGATGATTTACTAGCTAAGTCCAAATCAAGGGATGGTCATCCGGATGTCGTGGCTAAAATATTTAATAGACTTGAACAATACAATGTCAGTCTCAATCCCAAAAAGTGTATGTTTGGAGTAACATCTGGAAAACTCTTGGGGTTCATTGTATCAAACCGCGGCATAAAAATAGATCCAGAAAAAGGTGAAAGTTATACTAGACATGTCGTCACCCACCACACTCAAGAAACTGAGAAGTATGCAAGGGAGACTATAATCCATAAGATGCTTCATTGCACAATTGGAAAACAAGTGTCAACCATTTCAACATCTTTTGAAGAAAGGTGTCACGTTCAAATGGATAGAACAATACCAAGAGGCATTTCAAACACTAAAAAAAATTAAAGTCAAATTAGCCCTACTATATATTTATTGAAAGAGGATAAATAGTCAAAAGAGAATTTCAAGTTAAAGAGTTATCAAAGATACATTTTTTAGGAGATTATGAGCTATTGTGGTTGAGGTGGTTAATAAAAAGTCATATTATATTTTATTAAAGAAAAACCATTTTCTTAATTATTTTATTTTCTAAATATCAAAATGGTTAGAAAACAACACAAATCTTAGATAATGATGAACTCCAAGAATGAGTGATAACAGTAAAAGAGGTTGAACCAAAGTCCATAATGATGATAACTCTAAATCATGTCTTCAACTAAAGCTCATCCAACAATGGTTTCAAACATAATATCACGAGATTAAATTTTTATTCATTCTATCATTAAGGTACACTTCTCTTGCTTTTAATAAAATCACACTTTCATCGTCAACAAATAATTAAATTCTCTCAACTTGCAATGTGTTGAAATATCAATTAAGTATTTTGAATTTTCATCTCAAATTTATAATTATGTTTGTCACTATTTTGTAATAGATTACAGGTCGTATGATTTATGCTATAAATGTAAAACACAACTTATATGACAATAAGGACAATCATATGTTTTAAATGATCTTAGAAATATATTAAATGTTTATCATGACAATAGATACATACAAATTTTCAGATACATATGTTTTAAATATCATAGCAGAAAACTAATTGTTTGATTCAAATAAATAGATATCTGAAGTCTATTTTGAGGAAACATATGTTTGATATGATTTTAGAAATATATTAAATTTCAATGGTGGCAATAGATTGAACCATCCCTTCCAGAAAACTATTGGGTTGGTCAACAGAAATCCACCTCTCAGAGAAAGGTGCTCCAGGTTTATACATATACAGCTTACAAATATAGATATCAGGATTACGAAAAATTCCACAAAATAAAATTCGATCACACGACACTGTGGCACAAACATTTAAAACAGGGTGGTGTTGAGGGAGAGTTTCCAATTGCCTCCATAAATTTCCTTCCCAATCATATTGCTCTATTCCTTTACTTGTAAATGCAATTAGTCGTTGAAAGGCATACATAACATCGAGGCAAGAATTAGGAATAGACATATTTATTGTTGTCCATGCTCTTGTGGTGGGATCAAATCTTTGACATCTATTAATATCAATGACATAAAACATTCCTTCAATAAAAACACCCCTACAGCTGTACATTCCCTGGTGCATCTTAGGAAGAAGCTCCCACTTGTCTTCATCTACTTTATAAACTGCTGCTTCACGAAGTTCATTGAGACCATTATCATTTCGTCCCGCAATGTAAATCGATCCATCAGGTGAGGCACAACATGCAAACTCTAGGTTTGCAGGTCTGGGGGTGGGAAATTCAGCACCATGCTTCCATATACTAGGTAAAAAATCATATATCAATAACAATGGAGTTAAATGGCGTGACTGGCCCAGCACAACAATCTTATGATTCACATTTATAATCTTATGAACGATTGCGTTTGTGGGAGGGAGCAGTTTACGTGACTGATCAGTAGGATCGTATATAGATATGCTAATATGATCCTCGAGAAAACATATATATTTCTTAGTCAGCCCAAACTTAATTCTATCCTGATAAAACTGAAAACTTTCCAACATTTCTTTGGCAGGTTCCAACAGCTGCTTAATTTTTGAGTGACATATGTATGGCAGTCTTAATAAGATGTCTCGAAATATTTGCTCAGGGAGTTCCCGCAAAAAATCCATTATCAACTTTTTCTTCTTAAGGATATGAAGCTTTAGAGTGTGTACAAATTCGAAGAATTATACCGAGTTGTTGGATCTGTAGACGTTGCTTTATACCTGCAAACGCTTCTCCAGATTTAAAGGTCACCACGTTTGGGGATTCCTTATAATAGAGACTAAATTAACCGTAAAATATTTATGTAATTTATATATATATATCACATATAAACGAAATATTTCTATTATTTACGAACTACTTAGAATAAAACCGAGGGTGGTTAATCTATGCTACCATTTTAGACCTCCATTGAGACAATTACTGCATATTTTAATTACAATATTAGTCTTCATGAAGGGCAATATACATATATATTAGACCCTTGGAAAACTTCCCCAGAAAATCTCTCCAGAATAATTATTCTATTGGCAGGTTGGTAATCTTTTAACTTTCTTCTCAGTTTGGGTTTCTTTTGGTTTGTGCGTCCAGTCACTTTATTTTACATTAATTAATTGTGCATTGTAATTATATATATAGTGATTTTGAAATCATTTTCACCAATAGCTTTTTCCTGACTGATGTTACAGCTGCAATTTAAATGAGATCCCTGTACCTTATAACTTCCATTATATGTTCAGGAATTACAAAGCTTCCTACATAGATACAGATATTTGTGAAATAACAGTAAACAGACGTAAGAGGGGAACACGAAATATTTAGTATTTCATGTTAAGTTGATCGAGTCATGGTAGTATCAGCATGAGTGATTTCAGAGAAATTTTTAGTATTTCATGAAATATGAAATTATGAACATTTGTTATATGAAATTAGTGTTAAATGAATTATTCATGCTATGAAAGAATGGTCCATCTGAACCAATACTCAAGAAGGAAATAGTCTATTGTTCAACAGTTTACTGAGTTTGGAATAAAGTTGAACTTTGAGTTTTTAAATTTATATTTGAGAGTGAAGTTCTTAGAACACCAATTCAACATAAATTTAATTTTCTACTACATTCTGTGCAAAATATTAAAGTTTCTTATGCCCTAGATAGGGAATAGGTAGAGAAGATAGCAAAACTTTTACTTAATAACTAAAGTATCAAATAATTAAAGTTCTTTCTTCTTGGCACAAATATTTTCTAAGCATAAAAAAACTTCATAACATTAGAAGACAAGGGCTGCAAGCAGCGAAGTTCCTGCCAGTCTTTGCTTTTGTTTCTGCTGCACAAACTTTTTATGCACCAATAAAATCTCTGGGAGGCAATGGATGTGATAAAGCTTTTTCACACTTTCCAAATGCATGTTTCTTTCATCTGTTTCATTCAAAAAAAATTGTGTAAAGATTTAGTAGTTTGAATAATAAAAGTCATCAGACACAACAGAAGACCAATAGTTAATAACTTAATACACAGAAGTAAGCTAGAGAGCATCCCAACGATTGGCTTCCACATCAAACAATGCCCTAAGTATAGGCCAAAGTTAGGCCAGACATTCCTTTCATGAAGTTGCAGAGACTCAAACTTTCATATCAGCATTTGGTAATAGACCCATGAGCTATGCTCAAACTCCAGAAAACCTTGAATTAAGGGATGGGATTTAGCATACAAAATTAAAGCCATGGATTATGCCCAAGAACAAATACTAGTATTTTAGAACTCCAGCAATAAAATACCCATTCACTATATCTTTATAAAGCATCATTTACCACTGACTGTTTCCCCTCACTATGGAGGTTCTATAGTTGAGTTGAGCCACTCAATCCTCAACCACCACTCATCATTTACTCATGTAGGGACGCAGTTGAAGCCCCTCACCGCTCCATTCTCACACAGATATTATTACAGATATTATTGGAGTGATTTGTGTGGAATAGCACAACAAATGGGGAAAAAGAGAGTTGCAGATGAGGGAAGATAAAAGCCTTCCCTCAGTCACCGCATTTCTTCCTTCCATTTACTTGTACAGGTTTTATTGTGGATATCCAAAGGCTTGACATACCTTGTCAAGTTTTTTATTTGACAGTGCTATTAAATAATTACCTAGAGTTTGAGTCAATATTTTTAATGGACTTTAGAAAGATAAGTAGAAAGATAAGTAGAGAGCATTTGACAGTCGATGGGAAGGGAAATGTAACATTCTCTTTTTGAACCACAAACACTGAACTGTTAGTCGTTGACATGGATTAGGGTTGACTGGATTCTGTCAACTCTTAGATTTTGTTATTCTTTTAGTTTGTCAGCTAGTTTTAGTTGAGTCAATTGAATAAGGAATGGTGCAGTTATTCCATTAGCTATCTTCCCTTAAATTAGGGAATCAACTTCAATTAAATTTTGGGTAAGTGTTTGTCAATAGCTAGCATTGAACGTGGTATATGTGGAACGCTTGAGTTGAAGATTACCTAGGTTGTGCTGGGAAGAGGAAAGGCATGATTGATTATCACAAACACAAAAACTTCATTCTGTTCACAGAAATTGGATGCTGCTACAACAGCTTTTTGCTTGAGACAACTTTTTTTCCTTGCAAAAAAATTGAAGATGATTTATGACGTATTCTTTTGTTGCGTTGCAAATCCTCTAGGTGATTTTTGCCATCTTGTACCTTTGCACATATATTTGCTTCCGAGGCAGTTAGGGTTAAAATTTGCAAACGTAGATGTCTGGTGGGCAACCCAATATCTGCCACCTGCTTGATCGTCGAGGGAGGATGGGGGGACTTGTATGCAAGATGTCAAAATCCTGTCCTGTCAAGCAAGTATGCAAGATGTCAAAGTACTGTCGAAGCATGTGGATTATTAACGGATTTCGTCTGATCCTTGAAAACCCCATATCCCTGCAACGCACCGACAGAGCTATCCCTTTTTGTTGGCCATGTGTTTCTACCGACTGCGCTCTGCCAAAGTTCTATTTTGGCAGCCCCTGCACCTCCCTCTGGAGTCGTGCGTTCTGTCCCGTTGAGAACTGCGCGAACCCCTGCAAACCCTCGACAACACCAGTAGTTAAACGCCACAAAATTTGTCAAGAATATTTTGCTTAACTAATACGCAAGTTTAACGGTTTGAACATTAGCAAATGCAAAAATATTTGAGAATAATTATTTTTGATTGGTGCATTGGCATTGCATAAATCACTAGTTAATAAAGAGGCCTCCGCTATAGTCCCTGCGGGCAGGAACTAATAATCCAGTAAATCAGCAAGGTAATCTCGTCAAAATTCACAGTGAGATCACATTAAGTCTTTCAGAAATACTATATATTTTTACAACTTATAACCAGATTACAAATATACAGAACGCATTCCAAATATATTAATATAAGGAACTTGTGTGAACAAAAATTACTTCTACCATTTTACAATTCTTATAAAGTCGTTTATATATAAAGTCATTCATTACTACGGTCAAACTATAATATTTGGAATTGAGTTTATTAGACTATTTAGGGGACAAATAAGTTTATAAGTCTATTTAGGGGACAAGTAAGTAGTGGAAATAAGGCTTCATGTGGATTACCATGTGGGTTTAGATCGACATCCACAAGCACTGCCATGTAAGAAAACTAGTTCTTTAAAAAAATTGATTCTTTCTATCCTCAATGAAGACGATTGATTATGTGTCAATGATGATTCATCCAAGGTATCTGAAACTTGGTTGTTTGGATGGATGACTTTTTATGGGGCGGACCAACCACGAAAAGTGGCATGACACGTTGGTGGTAGTGGTTGGTTTTGTTGTATGGCACCTCAATAGATTGCTACATACACCTATGTGAATATATATAGTAAGTCATTTATTATTTTAAAATAAGCTTATTAGTCTATTTAGGAGAGAGGGGTTGGTAGTGGTGGATCCTATGTTCGAGGATCCACATGGAGCACCACATAGGTGTAGATCAATATCCACGAGCATTGCCAAGTAGGAAAACTAGTTCTCTAAATAAAAATTAAAACTTTATCCTTCATGGAGGAGACCTACCATGTGTGAAATGGCAATTCATACAAGGTGTCCAAACCTTTGCCATTTGGATATATGAACATTCATGGGGCAGCTCAACCATGACAAGTGGCATAGAACTTCGGTTGTACTAGCTAATTTTTCCACATGTCGGTCAAACAATCTACCACCCTCTGTGCTCGACAATGCAAATTAAACATGTTTTGCCTCCTCACTCCATTCCAACTAGCCACATTAACTATGTGTCCCTTTGCATTTACTCGATCTATTTAGTGTGCAATATCCAACAAAGGGTCCATTAAATGTTTCATTTTATTGCACATCATTCCCACTTTCCCTCCCTTCTTTCACACATATTATGGAGTGTTTGTGACCTTTGCCTCTGGAACATGTTCAACTCAGGTCATTGAAAATCCTATTCTCACACCAGAAGATGTTTAGCTCTATGAATTCTTTGGCATTTTTCTAAAGGTTGGTTTGGTGTTATCCTTTCCTCATCTTGCAAGTGTTCTCTCTATCACTGAAGGTATGTGTTCATCTATTTTTTTACACACTTTATTCTCCTTGTAGGTACAGGGTATCAAATTCACTTCGCTACACAAATCTTAGCATATCTGGAGAGTGGTTAATGGGAGATATCACACCTTGACAGTAGTTAACATAAGATATCACTCAAGCCAAATTTTCTTTATACCTTGTATGTCATACTTAATTGTGTATGATGTCCCATTAACATATAACCAATTTATAACTATTTACCATGACTGATAATGTCCTAAATGCCCTAAATTCCTCTTGTGATCAATCATTAAAGAGTGCTTGTGTATTTGTCCTTAAATGTAATTTTTATAAATTTTAATGTGGAAATATATTTTAATGATTTTATTTGGCAATTCAATAACTGTAAAGATAAATGGGTCTTATATGTTTTCATTTTAATATGCTTTTCATAATTAGGGCATATAGGTGAAATTGGGGAATTAAAAATATAATATATTCTATTAGTTTAAAAAATTGAAATGTTCATCAGGTTTTATAAGGGCAAATTAGTTCATTTTTATTATTAAGCTTATTTTGGAGTTTTGATTTCTCAAAACCCTCATTATAACATCATTGGGCCCTTGGTCTGCTGGTGAATTTGAAAGGTTCTTAATGAGCCAACCAAGGATCAAGTCTTGTTGAGTGCAAGGATCTAACATCTAAAGGGGACGAGGTTGGGATCATGCCCTAGTAAAATTTGGTCCAATGGATAGTTCACAATCCTTGGCTCTTGGCCAAAGAGGTTCTTGTGCTCAGACTTAGGTGACCAAAATGGATTTAAGGACAAACATCCATAAAATTAACCCTCCTTATGTGGAGATTTTTAAATGGTGATTGTGGGAGAAATTTTGTGGTGATTTTTGCTTTGTGTTAGGATTGGGGAAGTGTCTATTGTCCTCCATGGATTTGTGCTTCCATTCGGTGTGTTGAAATAAATTCATGTTTGAATTTTTTGGGCAATTTTGACGTAGGTGCTTCAATTCTTCATTTTTCTCCTTGTTTTTTTATTTTTTAATGGTTGCAAATGGAATTAGGATGTACAAGCCTTTATTTACTAAAAAATAATTAATTTTAATATACTAGTTTATTTGATTTAAGAAATTTTTGTAAACATTGCATTTAGAAATGTTTTGTCATGCCAAAATTTTAATTGAATGGGAAAATTGAGTATTTTATTATGAAAATTGAGTGTTGGATGCATAGAGACCAAAAGTGTGTTTTTACACTTTTGACGTTTAAAAAACTTCAAAATTTTGTGTTCTTTGGGGTATTTTCATGGTGGAAAACACAATTCGCTAATTTTCGGAAAACGGTTTGGACAAGTGGAAATGGTGGAATATTTGTTAATTCTAGATTAAATATAATGTGAAATGATAATTTTAGTATAGGAAATTTTGAATTAGATTGATTTGGATCCCATCTCACTATGTTATTAAGAATTGTGAAATTGTGCTTAAGTGATGAATGAAATGTGAAATTGGCATCGTGTTTTACTTTTTTTCCTCGCTCATGTAGTATGGGATTATCTTAGGGTGTGGGCATTAGAGTTGGTTGGTTGAGTGAATCTGAATGGGGACTAGGGCACAAAGTGGCTGCTAGGATAACCTATTGGAGAGTTATTTATAATAAGTGAAAACTAAATAAAACATAGGTAATAAAACAAAGATAATTTGATATCATTATCATGCCTAGAGTGCTAGTAAATACGTAGGATGATTTGGGATGACCTAGGGGTTTTGGGGGTGTTTATTTGGTTTGATAAAGTCTCCTCATCTTGATGAAAATTGCAGAACGGAAATTAAAATCAATAGAAAAAATAGAAAACAAGGGGAAAAATAAGAAATGTATCAGAGGATAACTCTACTTGAAAATTATGGTGATTTAATAAGATTAGATGTTCCATGGATTATGGTGATTTATATGTCAAATTTTTAATTGCAATTCATATAGAAATGACATTTATCTTCATTTTCATATTCATTAGCAATAGACATTTGACAATGTTGTTGCCATGAAGGTTATGAGCGCACTTTATATAACAATATTTGATTTGGTTTTGTTGAACAAATAATTTTTACATTTTATTTGCAAGAATGCTTTTAGTCAACTTCTTCTTTTGGGTTACATACTTCCTCTTCTTGATGTTGGATTATTGAGTGTAATCTAAAATATCGATAAAAAAACACAATTAATTTTATAAATATTCATGCAAATAATTTCGATGTCAAATTAAGTAAAAAATTATATTTGTTATATTTCAACTGAGAATTCACTGAAGGAGCTAAAATGATTGAATGTATAGGAGTAGATTCATTCTTGAATGCTTGGAGTATTCATAAATGTAACAGATAAGAGTCACTCCACTCGGGCGATTCTTTTTAACTCATGGAGGAACCTATAGATACTTAAAAATGTCTCACTAATCATGTACTAATTATTGGTCTAATTAATTGACTAATTCTTTAATTATTTAATTAAGCTAATTATTTTTCCTCAATTGACTAAATCATTATCATTCAACATTTCTAATTATCAAATTTCCATTCTTTAATTAATTTAATCATTTAACCCCTTTCTCAAATATTAATTATTTAATTAATTACAATTAATTTCCTTAATTAAATAATATTTATTATTTAATTACTTGTAATTCTTATAGTTAAATTATTTCATTTAAATTATTTAAAATTAATTATTTCACTCTTCCAATTCCCCAAATTCGAATTTTGAAAAATTCCATTTAATTTCATTTCTCTCAAATTCACAATTCCCCAAATACCAATTTCAATTACTTTCATCTAATTCCAAATCATCAAATTAACATTTCACCAAATCTGCAGTTGGATGAATTTCAATAAATTTTAGGTGCATTTAGAATTCGAAAATCCAAATTGAAAATGAAAATCAAATTCAATTTTAAAGTCCTACAGCACATGTTGAAATCTTAACTAATTGATCAAATCAGTTAACTCAGTTATGTCTTCAATCTCCCGTTTTCACTCCAAATAACCTTTTCAAACTAATCAATGTAATCAATCATCTCTTCAATCAATCCAATCAACTGGCTAATCTAGTCAAACCACTATCCAATCTATTTAGTTGACTACTCAATCAATTTGGTTAACAAATCAATCAATTTGGTTAACAAATAAATCAACTCTGTTAACTGATCAATCTAAATCAGTTCACTCCCAATCAGAGCTTGAGTTCAAAATCCCATCTCACCTCTCATGTAAATTTATATATACAAAATCATTTTCTCAATTCAAGCTAGATCACAACTCGTTAAAATAATTGTCATCTTTATCCAAGAAATCTCAGTGCAATATTTGAGAGCCACCTACACCAGGAATTTGGAGAAGAGAAATGGAAGCAAAAATGTGGAATAGGGAGTTTAAATTAGTTTAATTCTTCCATTTATTTCATTTATTATATTTCATTATGTTTGATTTTAGATAGATTAGTTAAGGATCTGTGATCATCCTTATTTCCTAATTAGCTTAATTTACATGATTTCAAGCATGAAAACAATGGTAATCTCGATGTGAATTTATAGTGACTAAATTATCTTTTTTTATTTTTGTCATTTGTAGATCTGTACAGAACACAAAAATGGAATCATACTTGCATACACAAAATTCACAATTGCACATATTAATGCGCAATTGATGTTGTTTTGTTTCACATTTGCTATTAGATTGATTCTCAATAGATTCCATCCATGTCAGAATCAACGAACTTCTTTCTTCTGTCTTTTTCCTTTGTTTAAAATAATTTCCAAAATTGTCACGTTTAAGTAATGTGCAATTGCTTAGTCATAAATTTGCATTTGACTAGACATTAATTCGCATTTGCTAGTAGATTTGTTCGCAATTTCTTAGTAGTTAATTCACATTTTCTAGGAAAGGTCAAAATGTTTTTGTCCTAATTTCTCTATCTTTCTGTCAATAATTAGCTCCGTTTCTACAAACAGAGAGGTCAAAGTTGTAACGAAGAGGAAAAATTAGGCTAGAAAGCCCACCATGTTCTAACAACCTTTTGGTTTTCCTATAGGGAAAGATTAGACAATATTTCTTTTGGTGCTCTTAAAAAGACCAAACAAACATTCTTCTTTTCAATACCTCACCATTGCTATGATGGATAAAATGAACACCATGTCTTTTGGAGCAACATCTCCAATAGTTCAGACAATATTGCAATGAAAGTTTAAAAATAACTTTTAGAGAGTATAGCCCAAACCAAAATTAAGAATAAAAAATAGTACACTGGCTAAGTCCAAATCAAGGGATGGTCATCCGGATGTCATGGCTAAAATATTTAATAGACTTGAACAATACAATGTCAGTCTCAATCCCAAAAAGTGTATGTTTGGAGTAACATCTGGAAAACTCTTGGGGTTCATTGTATCAAACCGCGGCATAAAAATAGATCCAGAAAAAGGTGAAAGTTATACTAGACATGTCGTCACCCACCACACTCAAGAAACTAAGAAGTATGCAAGGGAGACTATAATCCATAAGATGCTTCATTGCACAATTGGAAAACAAGTGTCAACCATTTCAACATCTTTTGAAGAAAGGTGTCACGTTCAAATGGACAGAACAATACCAAGAGGCATTTCAAACACTAAAAAAAATTAAAGTCCAATTAGCCCTACTATATATTTATTGAAAGAGGATAAATAGTCAAAAGAGAATTTCAAGTTAAAGAGTTATCAAAGATACATTTTTTAGGAGATTGTGAGCTATTGTGGTTGAGGTGGTTAATAAAAAGTCATATTATATTTCATTAAAGAAAAACCATTTTTTTAATTGTTTTATTTTCTAAATATCAAAATGGTTAGAAAACAACACAAATCTTAGATAATGATGAACTCCAAGCATGAGTGATAACAGTAAAAGAGGTTGAACCAAAGTCCATAATGATGATAACTCTAAATCATGTCTTCAACTAAAGCTCATCCAACAATGGTTTCAAACATAATATCACGAGATTAAATTTTTATTCATTCTATCATTAAGGTACACTTCTCTTGCTTTTAATAAAATCACACTTTCATCGTCAACAAATAATTAAATTCTCTCAACTTGCAATGTGTTGAAATATCAATTAAGTATTTTGAATTTTCATCTCAAATTTATAATTATGTTTGTCACTATTTTGTAATAGATTACAGGTCGTATGATTTATGCTATAAATGTAAAACACAACTTATATGACAATAGGGACAATCATATGTTTTAAATGATCTTAGAAATATATTAAATGTTTATCATGACAATAGATACATACAAATTTTCAGATACATATGTTTTAAATATCATAGCAGAAAACTAATTGTTTGATTCAAATAAATAGATATCTGAAGTCTATTTTGAGGAAACATATGTTTGATATGATTTTAGAAATATATTAAATTTCAATGGTGGCAATAGATTGAACCATCCCTTCCAGAAAACTATTGGGTTGGTCAACAGAAATCCACCTCTCAGAGAAAGGTGCTCCAGGTTTATACATATACAGTTTACAAATATAGATATCAGGATTACGAAAAATTCCACAAAATAAAATTCGATCACACGACACTGTGGCACAAACATTTAAAACAGGGTGGTGTTGAGGGAGAGTTTCCAATTGCCTCCATAAATTTCCTTCCCAGTCATATTGCTCTATTCCTTTGCTTGTAAATGCAATTAGTCGTTGAAAGGCATACATAACATCGAGGCAAGAATTAGGAATAGACAT